>NC_089315.1:27210630-27328130 GCF_036669915.1 Pocillopora verrucosa | reverse complement strand
TATTTAATAGAAGAACATGTGTATCTTGCCAGAGGACTTAAAGAGTTTTTTCCTCACAACAAATGGACTGTTAATTCAGTGGAGCATCAAGTTTGATGGTAATTATTGACAATGCATCTTTGAAAAAATAATGCGAGTAATAGTAAATGTTTCCTGGTGCCTTCACAGGCTGCAGGAAGCAGGAAACTTTGGTCATAAAGAGTTTTGGGTCACTTGGCTTGTAAGACTTCTTAGAATTATCACTGAACATTTTGACGGTTTGATTCGTTGTTTCATATCTATTTTCTCCATTTTATCAGGGAGTGTTTTACCACTGGGAAAAATGGAGCTGAATCCTGTTACAGGTCTAGTGTTGCTGTCTAAAGATGGCCAAGGTATTGACGAAACATGGGGACAGATCCAGGAATTTGACAGAGGGAGGGGGAGAGGGGAAGCATCCTTTGACTTAAAAAAAAAAAACTACTTTTCTTTATGTTGGACCCTAACATATATAAGCAAAGGAATGATTCAGGCCAAGTGAATATATTTGTTAAGAAGTAATATGTGATCCCACATTTCAAGAAGCTTTTTTTCAAAAATTTGTCAGATCTGATGGAGAGGGATCTGAACCCCTGATCCTACCCCCCTGGATCTACCACTGAAACAGGACCTTGAATACCATGATTTTGTCAATAATAAAGATCTGTCCCAGCTAAAACTGAGAAGTGCTAGTGATCATCAGATGATGTTCTTTCCTTTGTTTTAATTCCTCACCAGGTCATATAAAACCACACTTTGATAATCGCTGCAAGGTTTTTGAGCTGGATCTATGTGACAGCTATCGTAAAGTCTGTTTGGTTTACAAAGACATCAAAGCTGGTGGGTGAAGTTGGACAGTTCAAATAAAATCGTAGATTTTTCCAAGCTGCCAAATGGTTGACATAGATGTTGTGGTTCAATTTTATCCTTGGTTCAAATTTTGTTTTCTTTTGTTTTTGGGTATTGTAATGTATGATAACAAGTTTGAAACAATGGAAAATAAAATTTGAACCAAGGATAAAATTGAACCACAACATGGACATTCTTTTATGTCAACTAAGTTCTTGGCATTGGAATATCCTTCATTTTTTCTATCTCTTCTCTGCAAGTTTGCTAGTTCTCAAAATTAGCGGATTTTTGGTATGTGCTCAAAATAGAGAAAAAAAACTTGTCAATGCTCATCACAATGTCCTCTTTTCTCAGGAGTAACAACAGGACAACCTGAGATCTGGTTTCTTGATCGTTCACTGGAATGGTGGTATCTTGCTTCATCTTTCACTGATTATTTCAGAATGATGATAGTACATCTTGGCCTTCCTCTCTGGCAATATCTTTTTACTGCAACAGGTCTAAGTCCAGAAACAAAGGTAGGCATAACTCAATTTGCGATTTTGCAACAAGTTAATCAGTAACTTATTATTGACTTAAGATTAATGCGCTGGATTGGAAGGTCCTGATTTGAGCCCATGGACTGAGTGGTAAATATGATGTGTCGTTGGGAAAGACTGTTGACACCAGAAGTTCTAATTCTCTCAACTTTGAAGTTTATGATAAATGTGTACTAGAAACAGTTCAGAAAAAATTTTGGAAGAGCACAGAGGTTACTTCCATTAGACCAGCATTCACTCAAGGAAGAGCAACTTGCAATGAAGTTTTCAGAGCAGACTCTCTCTTTTGGTGTTCATGGTTTTTGCAGTTAAAAGGTTCCTTATTTATTTTTGAGGGTTGGTGTCTCTGCAGAAACTTGGTGGAAACTAATAGGAAATCATTTCTTCTATTTACAGCAATGGTTCAATCTCTATGCACCAACTAGATTAGCCATTGACATGGCTAATGTGGAACAAAAAGGCCAACAGTTGCCAAATTCAAAAGAAAGAAATAAGTCTGCTACAAATCTTCCTTTCAACTCATTAGATGTAAACAGACTCTTTAGAGGTAAAACTGACAAAGGAAAGAGTAAGTTATCCCAGGCAAAGAAACCACCTCTGGGAAAGACTCAAAACTCAAGTCAGGGTCAACAGGGGCAGTCTGGTAGATCAGCACCAAGATGAAAACAACATGTTTTAAATTTCTCCACTTTGTTTGATGTGGTTACCAAAGCTGTTTTATAAGACTAAGGTACAGCTCTTTGTCTTAAAGTGCACTTTGATGTGTGTTTCATGAACAGCAAAGCCACAACTTTTGTCTGAAAAGCACCAAAGGGATAAATTACTGGAAACTAACTTACTGGAAGTCAAGGTTACCTATTGCTTTTGAAAATGGCAAAAATGGAAATGGAATTATTTTGTAAATGATATTGTAAATCATCACCTTCCCCGATCTCAAATTTGCAATGGGGATGGAAAAGCAAAACAGTTTTGAGCAGGGTTCTATCAACATAATAATAGTACAAAGAAATAATGATGTGTTGACAGTTCTGTCACTGATCAAATCCCTTCCAGCTTACATTCCTTAAGGAAATATAAACTGCAGCCTCCCCTCTTAATTGGAGCAAATGAGTACTTTACCCTTTAACTCCTAGAAGTGATGGACATGTAACTTCTCCCAGTAAATCCACCGATTATCCATGAAACAGGTACTAAGAATACTTACACTCATTGGGTGAAAGTTTTTATCCCGATCTAAGACCAAATTCTTGTAACTTATTAACAAGGAAATGTTTAGCAGCTAGAGGGAAGAATTGACAATCACATCTTGGAAGTTAAAGGGTTAAAGTTTCACTGATTAAGTATTTTGTTCAAATTCAATAAACTATAAGTCATATGAATGTAAGTCTCCAGGATATAATGGTATTTACCAGCTGCACATTTGTGCTTCATGTATAGTATGCATAGTACTAATATTTAAATAAAAACTAAAATTTGATATATCCAATAAAACTCTTCACTAAAGTGTAAGTCTCTATCTTTGGCAAACACAATGTTAGACATCTGATGCAAAATAAATAAGATTACAAGATTATTGAAAAGTATATAAAAATTAATAGAGGAAATATGAAAATACTCTGCATTATGCATGGACAGCCTAAAATCATGGAAACATGTTTGATTAATTCTCATCACAAGTTCCAACCCTGTTTTCTACTTGCAGCATAAAGCTATATGCAGGCTTTTGGATCTCAAATATGTCTAAATACAGGGGTGTGTTCTGGCACAGCCCTGGTACCATAGGTGACTAACTTTGTCAAAGATAAAAGCACCTAGCTGGGAACCTGGGATCTGTAAGATAAGAACCTTTAGCAATACTGTGATTCTTCTGAGAATACAGCTTAAAAATGGATGGATCATTGACCCTCACGCTTAGTGCTACCACCAATTCTTTCTTTCTGAAAATTAAACAAAACCAACAGGGAAAGACACTAATTAAATACTTCTAAAGATTAAATAGACTTCTTCAATTCCGTCTTTAGCTGTCACTCTGATTGTGATGCTTCACTTGATGATGGTGACGATGATGATAACATGTCCTCTGAATCAGATAGTCTATCACAGAGTTCAGCAATCTTTTTTCTTGAACTTGCTTGAGCTTTTTTCCTTGGACTTTTCCTGTAAGACAAGAATAAATGTTGCTTATTGTTACAAGAAGCAGGAGCCCTGTTCTTCAACTCTCAAGATCTGATTCAAGTTAGAATTCTACCTTTTGGTTACTATACATTTCCTTGTAAATTAATTAACTAAAGAGAACTTGATACTATAGCAACTGAAGATAACACACTCTTGTTGATAAATTAGATTATTCTTATCCCTAAGTAGCTGGATGATGCAGTGAAAGTACAAGGAAAAGAGACAAGAAGACACTGATTTTATCAATGAATATTATTTATTTCAAAAGTTCCAGTCTTTCTTGTTAGAGAGCATTTGAATTGATAGAACTCTATTGTACAGAAAAAAATAACAAGAACTTGACCCTTTTACTCCCAAGATCTTATTTGTTTAACTTTTTACTTTCTGTTTTATAATTTTTATGAAGTTAGTTCTGAGAATTTGGTATTGGATGAACTAATTCATATAATCCTCTAATTGATATATATAAATTTTTTTGATTCTCATCACTTGTTTGCTTGATATTGTAAGGAGAAACTCTGTCTTGATCACTCATAGGAGTGAGAGGGTTATTAAACATATCTACCTTGTGCGCCATGTTATGATATCACTGTTACTTGACGATAGCTCATCTGAACTGTTATTGATTTGATGCGAGCTATCTGATAGTTCACTTGTTGGTATGGGTGAATCACTATCCCCGTCAGTAGAAACTGATAATAATGATGATGATTTGTGTCCAGATGCCAGGCCTGATTCAGAATCTGATGAATTCTCATTATCATTCTCTTCTTCTGAATGAGACGAAAAGCCCTGTGATTCTTCAGTATACTTGACTGTTCTATTTAAATAAAAAGTACAGTCAAGGATTATAAAGGGAAGATGGCTCTGCAGCCAATGCTAAATTCAAATAAGGCCCTTGTTTCCCCCCCCCCCCCCCCCCTTCAAAACCCTTCTGCAGATGCCAGGAATCTGTGCACATTACCTCTCAGTACTCTGTGAAAAATTAATTCTGAAGAACCATTTATTCTGCTTATATCTTTGGAGAAATATCTAAAGGGTGCAAATTTCATTAGCTTTAATTTTGAAGAGGAAAATTAGTCCGAACCTCCCGGAGAACACCTGCAGAAAAACTGACTTTCTAATAGCTTAACGATTAAGTTAAAATTGTGAATCTTGTAACACATACATGGATTATGGAGAAAATCAGGGTTCTTTACTGCAATTGTTATAATTGCAGTCCACATACGCGGATTATTTCTTTGCTTAAAAATTTTACCTTCGCTCTCTTGTTGAAGTATAGTGAACTTCTTGTTTGCTTCCACTTGATGCTTCCCCTTTTGCCTCTATCTTTTTCTTGGCAATTCTTGTTCGCTAAAACATATTTTGCAAGATGTGGTGACACATTTGATAGGAAGCATGTGAAGCTATAGTAGCAGAGAAGAGGTTATTTACCTTACCTTTGCTGTAGACTTCTCTTCTTTTTCTTGCTCTTCTTCCTCTATTACAGCTTCGTCTTCACTTTCCACCCTTCTTCGTTTTCGTTCAATCTTCGCATGCCTGACTGTGTTGACAAAGTCTGACTTCAGTTTTTCTATTACAACCTTACAGTTATCCATCTTCTCCGAAACCAAGAGAACAGACTTTACGTACGGCGTACGAGTTGCTGGTTTATTTTCTAGGTTATCCGACATGCCACCGTTTGTAGCTGTCTTCCGCGAGCGAGTACAACGGCCGAGGTTACTCTTGACCGCCATGTTTTTGAACCATTTCCGGAGGGATCGTGTAAGCTTTTACCTTTTGCAAGGGAGGGGCTGACCCAAAACTGTGAAGTATCTAATTTCCATGGAATTTTTGAAGTAAAAACATTCTACAGCCGACGAAACTTGCGGAAAATGGTCAAAATAGATTCAAAGACTCGTAAAAATATATTTTACATTGGGTTCTTCTGTCACCTACCTAGTTATTGGTTTTGCATTCCACTCTCTCCACCCTGACTTCTTAGAGATGCTTATAGAAACAACCGCTGACTTTATTCGGCTCTAATGTTTTCACGAAATTTCTGGTTCGTGCGAAGTAAACGTTGTTTTGATGTTTTTCTCTGGAATTTACCTTTTGCAGGACGATCTATCATCAGCCGTTGGCTAATATGTGATCCCCACCGTCGCATGACGAAAAAAATCGTCGCTGGCCTTCGAACTAGCGCGAGAATAATGCCCAAGAGAGGAAAAGTCACTCGCAGTACAGAACAAACTCTACTTAAAAACAAACACGAGGCAGGAGTTATCGAATCAGCAATCTCCTTGACCAAAGACGGCCAGATCTCTGTGAGAGTGCTGGCAAAACCTGGTGCAAAGCAAAGTAACATCACAGGTAAGAACTTTTATGAAAAACCAGACTACAGGAGTAGGGCTAAAAGCGCTAAGGTCTTCTTCCAAAACTAAACCCCCGAGGTGGGCTGGGTCGGTAGCAAAGCGGCCCCTCTTTGGATGGCACAGGGGTAGATCGACAAGTTCAAATTATTGATAAATTATAAAAGAAAAGTGATATTCTCTTCTTTTTTAAACAAAAGATATTCCTTTTACGATGACTTCTCACCTCCGATAACAAGTTAGGTTCAGATAGCCATATTACTTACATCCTGTGTAGGAGGTAAAACTCTTGGATACTACATTTAATTCTTAGAAGCAGACGAATATTTCCTTATTCTTTAAAATTACCCAATACTAAGAGGTTGGCTAAGGGTGTACTGTATACAAAATTGATACGTGACGGGTGAATTTTTCACAAAAAGGTGGTGGAGTGAGATTTGAAGTATTTGTCACCACTGTAATACTAATTTCTTGTCTACTTGGCAGATATTTCTTCAGATGGGGTTGGGGTGCAGATTGCTGCTCCTGCAAGGGATGGTGAGGCAAATGAGGAGCTCGTACGATACCTAGCAGAGGTGCTAAATGTGAGGACAAGAACCATCTCTCTAGACAAGGGATCTAAGTCACGTAATAAGGTGGTTACAGTAGATTTAGCTGAGATTTCATTGGAACAAGTTAAGGAGGTGCTTTGTAGAGCGGCTTCACAGAATTAGCAGAAAAAAAGTCCCTTGACGCATGCCACAAAGACGCTAGCCCGTGACAGGGCCTTTTCAGCGGTCATGAGTTGATGAGATGGCACAAGAAAATTGGTAGAATGACTTAGTGTCCCCACTTTTTGGCTTTCCCCCTCAAATTCATTGCCTGGATGAGGCAAACATGATGCAGACAAAGATGGAAAAGGCATCTACACATGTATTTGAACATCTGAAAGCTGACTGTTTCATATATACAAAGGCAGCAGATTGGATCTTCTGTTCAATACTATTCATGGTTTTTCGGTAAATTACCTTCAATGATACCCTAAAATGTAGGAACTCTAACGTAGTTTATTCATGTGAATAATATCTTTCTACCAACTTTGTTTGGTTATTGTTATTTAGCGATGAGCAATCTCAAAAAAAAATTCCTGTGCACTTCAATTAATGTTGAAAACGCAGTTTTTAAGACTCCACAATTCACCAGTGAACATAAAAAGACAAAATGATAAGACTGTTTTGGGATTTTTTTTTTGAAAACCCTTTACACCCTTACATTAGTATCCATATTCTCCACACTGTTCTCTATACTTTTCCTGTGGTACTGGTAAGGAGAATTTGTTTTATTAACAATCAGGTGCTTCCAAAATCGGTGATTATTTCCTTTTTTCTCACGCCCTTAATTTAACTCTGATTCAAGGGTGATACTGTGAGAAGAAATTAAAAGCCCGACACTCTTTCTTTGGATTCAAGGATCTAAAATAATATATAGAAGCAAATTATACTGACACGAATTGTTGATTCTAATTTTCTACATGTAATTTTTTGAGCTTGAAAACCAGGCAGATCTTGAACTTGACTTGATAAATGCAACATCCTCTTCAAATATTGCATTACTAGTGTCATCTTCAAATGCTATTGAGTTTTTTGTTGCTTGTGAAAGGTGCCACCCATTTCATCCTCCAGTTTCCTTATTCAAAGAACAAAAAGACAGAAAAGTGACAAAATGCCTAGAAACAATTGTCCATGTTCTTATGGTTGTAAAGTTCTCTACTCAAGAAATTCGAGAGAAAAAGGGAAACATCACACACCCCTCCCATGCTACCAAAACTCATCAAAATCAATGCCTGCCTCTTGGGGCTGGACACTTGATGGGTCTAAGTTAAGTTGAACTCGCATTTCTGTTCGCAGAGAGGATCTTTTACTAATTTTTGAAAGACGTTTTGAGAAGACAAAACCATTAACATTGTACACCTTAGCATCAGGACGCAGGTTCTCCTTACTGTTTCCTATGCATTTCCTATGCATTTCCTATGCATTTCCTATGTTGCTAACAAGGATAATTTAGTTGGTGATCATTTCCTTTATTCTCATGACCTTAATATATATTCAGTAGTGATATTGTAAGGAGTAAATCAGATGCTGGTAGTTCTTAAGGGTTCAAGAGTTAAATTAAAAGTAATATCAAAAGCAGCTGGAAACAATAAGTATTGACGTACTTAAACATTGACATCCGCTGCTTTTGCTTTTGCATCTGAAGATATTCCTCCTCCTTTTCGTACTTCAGACGTTCTATCTCTCTCTCACGTTCATACACTTCATCAACCCTGCTTTTCTTTTCAGGAGGTTCATCATCCCTTCCACTTTCACTCCTATTTTCCATTTTTTCCTCCTCTCTACTAAGATTTCCACGTCTTTCTGACCCTTCTGGAGTTTTTTGTTGCTTGTGAAAGGTGCCACCCATTTCAATCTCCAGTTTCCTTATTCAAAGAACAAAAAGACAGAAAAGTGACAAAATGCCTAGAAACAATTGTCCATGTTCTTATGGTTGTAAAGTTCTCTACTCAAGAAATTCGAGAGAAAAAGGGAAACATCACACACCCCTCCCATGCTACCAAAACTCATCAAAATCAATGCCTGCCTCTTGGGGCTGGACACTTGATGGGTCTAAGTTAAGTTGAACTCGAATTTCTGTTCGCAGAGAGGATCTTTTACTAATTTTTGAAAGACGTTTTGAGAAGACAAAACCATTAACCTTGTACACCTTAGCATCAGGACGCAGGTTCTCCTTACTGTTTCCTATGCATTTCCTATGCATTTCCTATTCATTTCCTATGCATTTCCTATGCATTTCCTATGCATTTCCTATGTTGCTAACAAGGATAATTTAGTTGGTGATCATTTCCTATATTCTCATGACCTTAATATATATTCAGTAGTGATATTGTAAGGAGTAAATCAGATGCTAGTAGCTCTTAAGGGTTTAAGAGTTAAATTAAAAGTAATATCAAAAGCAGCTGGAAACAATAAGTATTGACGTACTTAAACATTGACATCCGCTGCTTTTGCTTTTGCATCTGAAGATATTCCTCCTCCTTTTCGTACTTCAGACGTTCCATCTCTCTCTCACGTTCATACGCTTCATCAACCCTGCTTTTCTTTTCAGGAGGTTCATCAGAAGACAGCTTGTGTTGTGTCATCTTGGGTGATGAGCCATGTGATGATGGATATGGTAAACTCTCACTTTTACCTGGAAATCGCCGAAATTCACTTTCATCAGGAGAGGTCCTTGCAGGCATTGCTTTCTTATTCACCTCATCTGATCTTCGTTCATCTTGAGTTCTGTCACTTGGTTTTTGAGTTTCTTTCTTCTCAAACGTTCTTGTTTCAGTATGACCTGAACTGCTGCTGCTGTGCATTCCCTATATGAAAATAGCAAAGTTTATTATTGTACACATCAATCTACATGTACAACTCTGAATTTGGTTCAACAAAAAAGATAGTTTGCAAATAAAACTCACCTGTTTCTCCTGCTCAAACAACATCTGTTGATAGAGCATCTGCTGTTCTGGTGGCATGTTTGAGAGCAGCTGGGCTTGAGCTGCTGAGTTATATGCCAAATAAAAGTGCAACATTTGCTGATGATACTGATACTTTCTCAACTGTTCAGCTGATAAGTGTTCTTGAGATCTGAAATTTAACTCTGTAGCAGAGTCCCTGATATCACGTCTTCCCCTCTCCTTCTCAGTCAAAAGCATCTTGTCTTTCGAAGAACCAAATGCAACAGGATCTTCTTTCACAATTACAATCTCTGAGTCCTCCTGACTACTGTCATCAGGTGCCCTCATCATTTTAAGGTGTGAACCAGCACCAGAAGCTAACTGTTGTGGGCTTTTCCCTTCTGGAGAGGGCTTGGTAGTACTTAGGGAACGTGGTATGGGTGACTTGGACACTGAATAAGGTGATGGCTCTCTAAGCACAGCTTTCAGTTTTTCTCTTGTTGAAGTATAGTGAACTTCTTGTTTCCTTCCACTTGATGCTTCCCCTTTTGCCTCTATCTTTTTCTTGGTAGTTCTTGTTCGCTAAAACATATGGAGCAACTTCAGAATACCCCGCAACTCATTTACATGTCATTGAATAAGAATAGCGTCTATTGTGTTATGCCTCGATCTTCGAAGCCTCCCGACACATGTAAGTGAGGCGGAAATGAGTTGCGGGGTATTCTGAAGTTTAGCCTTTACCTTACCTTTGCTGTAGACTTCTCTTCTTTTTCTTGCTCCTCTTCCTCTATTACAGCTTCGTCTTCACTTTCCACCCTTCTTCGTTTTCGTCCAATCTTCGCATGCCTGACTGTGTTGACAAAGTCTGACTTCAGTTTTTCTATTACAACCTTACAGTTATCCATTTTCTCCGAAACCAAGAGAACAGACTTTTTCGAACGAAGCGTACGAGTTGCTGGTTTATTTTCTAGGTCATCCGACATGCCACCGTTTGTAGCTGTCTTCCGCGAGCGAGTACAACGGCCGAGGTTACTCTTGACCGCCATGTTTTTGAACCATTTCCGGAGGGACCATGTAAGCTTTTACTTTTTGCAGGGGAGGGGCTGACCCAAAACTGTGAAGTATCTGATTTCCATGGAATTTTTGAAGTAAAAACATTCTACAGCCGACGAAACTTGCGGAAAATAGTCAAAATAGATTCAAAAACTCGTAAAAATATATTTTACATTGGGTTCTTCTGTCACCTACCTAGTTATTGGTTTTGCATTCCACTCTCTCCACCCTGACATCTTAGAGATGCTTATAGAAACAACCGCTGACTTTTTTCGGCTCTAATGTTTTCACGAAATTTCTGGTTCGTTCGAAGTAAAAGTTGTTTTGATGTTTTTCTCTTTTTCTCCTTTTGCAGGACGATCTATCATCAGCCGTTGGCTAATATGTGATCCCCACCGTCGCATGACGAAAAAAATCGTCGCTGGCCTTCGAACTAGCGCGAGAATAATGCCCAAAAGAGGAAAAGTCACTCGCAGTACAGAACAAACTCTACTTAAAAACAAACACGAGGCAGGAGTTATCGAATCAGCAATCTCCTTGACCAAAGACGGCCAGATCTCTGTGGGAGTGCTGGCAAAACCTGGTGCAAAGCAAAGTAACATCACAGGTATGAACTTTTATGAAAAACCAGACTACAGGAGTAGGGCTAAAAGCGCTAAGGTCTTCTTCCAAAACCAAACCCCCGAGGTGGGCTGGGTCGGTAGCAAAGCGGCCCCTCTTTGGATGGCACAGGGGTAGATCGACAAGTTCAAATTATTGATAAATTGTAAAAGAAAAGTGATATTCTCTTCTTTTTTAAACAAAAGATATTCCTTTCACGATGACTTCTCACCTCCAATAACAAGTTAGGTTCAGATAGCCATATTACTTACATCCTGTGTAGGAGGTAAAACTCTTGGATACTACATTTAATTCTTAGAAGCAGACGAATATTTCCTTATTCTTTAAAATTACCCAATACTAAGAGGTTGGCTAAGGGTTTACTGTATACAAAATTGATACGTGACGGGTGAATTGTTCACAAAAAGGTGGTGGAGTGAGATTTGAAGTATTTGTCACCACTGTAATACTAATTTCTTGTCTACTTGGCAGATATTTCTTCAGATGGGGTTGGGGTGCAGATTGCTGCTCCTGCAAGGGATGGTGAGGCAAATGAGGAGCTCGTACGATACCTAGCAGAGGTGCTAAATGTGAGGACAAGAACCATCTCTCTAGACAAGGGATCTAAGTCACGTAATAAGGTGGTTACAGTAGATTTAGCTGAGATTTCATTGGAACAAGTTAAGGAGGTGCTTTGTAGAGCGGCTTCACAGAATTAGCAGAGAAAAAGTCCCAAGACGCATGCCACAAAGACGCTAGCCCGTGACAGGGCCTTTTCAGCGGTCATGAGTTGATGAGATGGCACGAGAAAATTGGTAGAATGACTTAGTGTCCCCACTTTTTGGCTCTCCCCCTCAAATTCATTGCCTGGATGAGGCAAACATGATGCAGACAAAGATGGAAAAGGCATCTACACATGTATTTGAACATCTGAAAGCTGACTGTTTCATATATACAAAGGCAGCAGATTGGATCTTCTGTTCAATACTATTCATGGTTTTTTGGTAAATTACCTTCAATGATACCCTAAAATGTAGGAACTCTAACGTAGTTTATTCATGTGAATAAAATCCTTCTACCAACTTTGTTTGGTTATTGTTATTTAGCGATGAGCAATCTCAAAAAAAAATTCCTGTGCACTTCAATTAATGTTGAAAACGCAGTTTTTAAGACTCCACAATTCACCAGTGAACATAAAAAGACAAAATGATAAGACTGTTATGGGATTTTTTTTTGAAAACCCTTTACACCCTTACATTAGTATCCATATTCTCCACACTGTTCTCTATACTTTTCCTGTGGTACTGGTAAGGAGAATTTGTTTTATTAACAATCAGGTGCTTCCAAAATCAGTGATTATTTCCTTTTTTCTCATGCCCTTAGTTTAACTCTGATTCAAGGGTGATACTGTGAGGAGAAATTAAAAGCCTGACACTCTTTCTTTGGATTCAAGGATCTAAAATAATATATAGAAGCAAATTATACTGACACGAATTGTTGATTCTAATTTTCTACCAATTTTATTTATACATTTATCATGTTTTCACATGACACTATAATCCACTCAAAAACACTACTGTACAATTATGTTGGAAACATTGATTTACCAAAAATACCTATTATTACAAAAATAGCTTTCACCATTACTTAAATTTACCATTACCAAAGAGCACAAAGACTTTATTTTTTAAATTATTGCAAATGTAAGCGCTTCACAGAAGAGTATTGAAAAAGTAACACTAACCACTGAAAATTACCATGATGTACAAGTTCAGTACAAAAGTTACAATCTTTAAAAAATAACGTACCTACTTTTTTTCTCTTAAAGAAAAGTTTAAATGGTTACAAAGGCTGTGAAAGTGCTATTGAGATGTAAATCAAGTGGCGTGCATGTATAAAAATGCTGCAAAAGGTAAATTACCAATTTGAATGGATAGTACAATTACAGCTCTTAGAGCATGTGGTTAAGAAATTTGCAATTTAAATTCATGACTTTTGCATGACTTTGTCACTTGGAATCACACTATTTTAAAATTTGAATTTTGAGGCAAGTGGAAAATTCGCTGAAATTTTCACATCTGAAAAGAAAGAAAGAAAGAAAGGAAGAAAGAAAAGAGAAGAGAAAACATGAACATCAGAGAGCCACTGTTCTGTGTGTTAAGTCCACGTCAAAAGCATACTTTAGAAAGCATTTTTAAAAATAGGGAAATTTATCAAGTTTATGCAGTTATTACTGATATGTTTACATGGCAAACAGAAAAGGAACAAAACTAAGCATTGTAATAAAATTTGAAAAACTCAACTTATAACTGTACATAAATTTCTAGCTGTAGAGTTAACTAGAGTGATACTCTGCACAACTTGCTGATCCAACTTGATGGAACTCAGTGCCTATAAATCAAGAAGAAAACATGATAGATGTTAAAAATAATCTAAACATTATTGAACCAAAAAAGTTTCTTAAGTTAAGTTCTAAGTAAACAGTACTGGATGAGGTTGAGCATGATATCATGCAAAAACCAAGTTCAACAATTGTTTTTTACATATTTTTTAAATAACCTGCAGAAAAAAGACACTTCTCACTAAGTTTGCAGAAGTTTGAGAACACTGCATGCACAAGAGGCTTGAAAACCAGGCAGATCTTGAACTTGACTTGATAAATGCAACATCCTCTTCAAATATTGCATTACTAGTGTCATCTTCAAATGCTATTGTAAATTGGATAGTAAGTCTAATTTATAAAACTACAGGATACTGTACCTTTTTGTCATATAATGTTCCACGCCTCTGCTCATGTGTTGTGGAGATGACTGTATCATGGAGGGAGCTAAAACAAATTTCAAACAAAAAAGGGAAATTCATATACACCTTCATCAAATGGTGGACCTTATTTTTCTGTAGTGTCCTTGTCAATTCCAGTCTTAAGACAGAATGATTTACATCAATAGAATTTCCATTAAAAAATGAACCTGAGAAAGCTTATTTGCATGTGTATGAAAGAATGACTCTTAGGTTTTCCATACATGAAAGAGCTCTGAACACAATTCAAGTGAATATGAATATCTTGTGTTGAGACACTAACAGAGAAAAAGTAAAGAAAACCTGTGAGGAGATTAGGAGAAGGAAACCTGATGTGACTTATTTTCTCTCTAGTTGATCACTCAATCTTGCTACAAAACCTAGTTGTTTCCTTTAACTGTTCCAAAAAATTTAAAAAAATTTAAAAAACACACATGAGACATGTACAAACACTTCACCCTTTTACTCTCTGGAGTGAAAAAAAGGGAAGTTCTCCTCACCATATTAAAACATTTTTTAAGCATAAAGGTAATGAGAACAAAGAAAACTGTGGAGTATGGGGTGTAGTTTGATTTATCACCAACTTCTTAGAGCTGCAATTGTAAGAAATGTATGACACACATTAGGGAGTTTCATGTATTTAGATCCAGGGCATGACAGGTGTAATGTCTCACAGGGGTAGAGGGGGGAGAAGGGTATCATCGATTTTTATGTAGGCAAAGCAGGTGTTAACTCACCAAAGGTGAGACCATAGAAGCCCATGTGAAGAGCTTGATTTGGGTCATTTAATTCTGCTGCAAGCCTTTGTCTTCTCATAATCTCCTCCTCTGTGAGTACATCCATATGACCTGCCATTCTACTGATTGCTAGGTTGTTTGCAATTATGCTTGGGTGATTATGCAAAGAGTTGCTCTCCCCTTTAAAATCAGATGACCTGGAGCTAGCCTTTGGCGATATCTTTTGCTCACTTGATGTGCCACGATTTCTGACTCTGTCATCTTTGGAGGGAACTGATGAATGGCGAGCTTCCTTTTCAGTACTTTCTTTGAGTTTTTGCAGTCTTTCATGAGTATCTGTGGTTGACATACGAGCTTGGGAGCTGGAGTGAAGCGTGGGTGTAGAAGAACGATCCCTCTCTGCTACTTGATAGGGACTTCTTGTGTCACGCTCTCTACTTGATGACATCACAGCACTTGATTCCCCATTGCTGCTTATTGGCATGCTCATAACCATTCCTGGAGGAAGTGGGAGCTGTTGGCTGAGTAACATCTGATGAGCACTGTATGGTAACTGTCCTGTAAACCAATTATAACAAGAAAGTAACACCTGATTTATTTCATTTTGTTGTGATTAAATCACATCCATTGCAAAAAAAGTTATCTCATCACAGTACTTAAAATTTTATTAGGTAATTTTCACTGCACATTCACTTTCCCTTTGCAAAAACTTAAGAGTCTAAATATTAAATGGTGCTTCAAACTAACCTGCCGATGGGTCAAAGTTGAACTGTGACAAATATGCCTGAAACTGAGTTGGTGTAAAGTTTGTGGAGTGTGAGTTTGCACTCTCCCTTTTTTCATCTGAAGTGGGGGAGTTCTCTTTGTATCTTGCTACTGGTAAAGGTGACCTGGAAGGTCTTGGAGATCTTGGAGCCAAAAGGGATTGGGATTTGATAACCTGGCTACGGGGAGATCCATGGTCTGAGGAGGAGCCACTGCGAGAATTTTCTGCCTCAAAAGAATGGTTTATTTCCTTTGCTGTACTTGTTGATGGCTCCTGAAAGATGAAGAGTTAAAGGAAATAATTACAAATTCTGGGTGATATTTCCTTGGAATTCTTCAGTGGTGCCATTTACCTAAAATAGAAGAGAGAGTTTAATGGTTTAAACCATTAGAAACTACAAACAGTTAAAAATACCTAAAAACATAGCAACCGAATCAATTTTAAGGAAATATGATCAAACCTGAGAACGGTGTTTCACCATGTCCCTTCCACTTTCACTCCTATTTTCCATTTTTTCCTCCTCTCTACTAAGATTTCCACGTCTTTCTGACCCTTCTGGAGTTTTTTGTTGCTTATGAAAGGTGCCACCCATTTCATTCTCCAGTTTCCTTATTCAAAGAACAAAAAGACAGAAAAGTGACAAAATGCCTAGAAACAATTGTCCATGTTCTTATGGTTGTAAAGTTCTCTACTCAAGAAATTCAAGAGAAAAAGGGAAACATCACACACCCCTCCCAAGCTACCAAAACTCATCAAAATCAATGCCTGCCTCTTGGGGCTGGACACTTGATGAGTCTAAGTTAAGTTGAACTTGAATCTCTGTTCGCAGAGAGGATCTTTTACTAATTTTTTAAAGACGTTTTGAGAAGACAAAACCATTAACCTTGTACACCTTAGCATCAAGATGCATGTTCTCCTTACTGTTTCCTATGCATTTCCTATGTTGCTAACAAGGATAATTTAGTTGGTGATCATTTCCTTTATTCTCAGGACCTTAATATATATTCCGTAGTGATATTGTAAGGAGTAAATCAGATGCTAGTAGCTCTTAAGGGTTCAAGAGTTAAATTAAAAGTAATATCAAAAGCAGCTGGAAACAATAAGTATTGACGTACTTAAACATTGACATCCGCTGCTTTTGCTTTTGCATCTGAAGATATTCCTCCTCCTTTTCGTACTTCAGACGTTCCATCTCTCTCTCACGTTCATACGCTTCATCAACCCTGCTTTTCTTTTCAGGAGGTTCATCAGAAGACAGCTTGTGTTGTGTCATCTTGGGTGATGAGCCATGTGATGATGGATATGGTAAACTCTCACTTTTACCTGGAAATCGCCGAAATTCACTTTCATCAGGAGAGGTCCTTGCAGGCATTGCTTTCTTAATGCTCACCTCATCTGATCTTCGTTCATCCTGAGTTCTGTCACTTGGTTTTTGAGTTTCTTTCTTCTCAAACATTCTTGTTTCAGTATGACCTGAACTGCTGCTGCTGCGCATTCCCTATATGAAAATAGCAAAGTTTATTATTGTACACATCAATCTACATGTACAACACTGAATTTGGTTCAACAAAAAAGATAGTTTGCAAATAAAACTCACCTGTTTCTCCTGCTCAAACAACATCTGTTGATAGAGCATCTGCTGTTCTGGTGGCATGTTTGAGAGCAGCTGGGCTTGAGCTGCTGAGTTATATGCCAAATAAAAGTGCAACATTTGCTGATGATACTGATACTTTCTCAACTGTTCAGCTGATAAGTGTTCTTGAGATCTGAAATTTAACTCTGTAGCGGAGTCCCTGATATCACGTCTTCCCCTCTCCTTCTCAGTCAAAAGCATCTTGTCTTTCGAAGAACCAAATGCAACAGGGTCTTCTTTCACAATTACAATCTCTGAGTCCTCCTGACCACTGTCATCAGGTGCCCTCATCATTTTAAGGTGTGAACCAGCACCAGAAGCTAACTGTTGTGGGCTTTTCCCTTCTGGAGAGGGCTTGGTAGTACTTAGGGAACGTGGTATGGGTGACTTGGACACTGAATAAGGTGATGGCTCTCTAAGCACAGCTTCAGTTTTTCTTTCATTTTTCATTGGCTCATTCACTCCTGAAGCCTTCACTCCTACCATGATACAAGAGAAATTTTTACAGTAAGTGTTAGTAGTTTGATTGAACCCTTTAACTCCAGTAAGTGACCAAGAATGAAATTCTCCTTAAAATAACTAAACAATGTCAAGCAGACAGGACTATATTGGCAACCATCCCAGGGATTAGGAAGGTTTAACAGGCAAATGAGCCTATGGCCCCTATCATTGGAAAGTTATGGGCCATTTATAAAACGTTTGGGCCATTAGGGTAAATAAATGGGCCAGTAAAAATTTTAACAAAGGTTTATTGCTTGTGTATTACAGTCTATACCTATACATGAACAATCTGTTTCGTTCGTTTCACGGTCGTTTTCGCTCACAGTATCACGATTCTGCTCCGCTGTTGTGTTGAAAAATGTAGACAACGTTCTCTGCGAGCTGTCCAATCTCAAGATTTTTTTCGGGGGCATGAGGCTAATCGATGCAAGTACATTCAAAGCGACGAAAACGCTCGAACTCTGCTCGAAAACGAAAGCACATGGAACTCCGAGCAATAGCCTCGTTTGCATGCAAAGTCCGAGTTCAGGATCTGGGAACAAGAATGAAGCGAGCGTGATCAAACGAGCTAAGGCACCGTAGTTTTTCGCTTGTTTATGTCTCACCAAAGTGAAACTTTTACAAATTAAAATCCTTTTCACAAAATAGTTTATATTTCACTAGCTTTGTGCGGTCAGGGCGCATCACAGGCCCGGTAAGTATTTTTATAATGGGACATTTCGTAGCTTTATGCGCCATACGCGCATGGCGCACGGCCTTCCTAATCCCTGCCATCCATCTCGTGAGATGGAAATGGAAATCCTGGGCTGCTCAAGAAGTCAGGATCCCCCTCACAGCCTTACCGATGTGGTCAAAAGGAAAGCAGAGCAGTATGTTTGGCACTAGCTTCACTACAGAAGTTTGCCGGCTAGTTGACTAAAAGCACAACTAACCGCCTCAAAGGGGCTCCACTCCTAGATTATATGTCAGGGTTTACTCCCTTAGGTGGTTTTTTGACCTATACTAACGAGGTCTGCCTCCCTGCTGTGGAGCTGATATTAATTCACCCATAATTGGGATCCACAGCTGGAACTTGTGCTCTGGCTCAGAGCACTCCTGGCAGCAACAGTGGCTAAGAGGCAGCTCCATGCTTACCCAAATCAGGGCTCCACTACTGGATGTAGTTAAAAGTAATACCCAAGCAGATAAGGAATGAGAATAAAGAAAAACACATGTTAGGGGATTATTCATTGATTCAATACCAAATTCTCCAAACTAACACCATAAGAATTATTTGACAGACAGTAAGGAGAATTACTGATGAGATCTTAGGAGTGAAGGAGTTAAAACTGCAAACAGACTGAAATTAATATGGCGGAGTAAGGAAATCAAACCTGGTCGAATGCTGGGGTGGGATGAGGTGGAACCCTGTGTTTTTATTCCTGGGCCAATGATTGGGAGGACAGTCTGAGGGAGTCCAGAATGGATGGCAGGTCCTGGACTTCTCTTCATTGCCACTGGTGACACTTCTCCAATAGGAATAGGGACTTGCAAAGTTTGAAGTTGTTTAGCTTTGTTTTCTGGTTGTGGCAGCTCGGATGATACATCGCGTGGACTAGATTGAGATCTGGGAGAAGTACTTGTATAGGTGACTGTAAACATGAAAAATAGATAGTCAAAGACTGCATGTGGCAAGTGAAAGTCTCTTCAATCACCAGTGATTCTGATCAAAGGTCTAAATGACAAACATTTCAGTGGCGTAAGCAAAGGAATTCAATATTCTACATCACTGTGTGACTAACCATCCCTGCAAAGTTCTTGAAATACAGGTACATTAAAGAATTCCCCATGTGAGAGCAATATACAATGATGCAAGCAGGGCTACAAAATTTTATGCCCATGCATAATTCCCAACAAGAAGTAAAATGCCTCTTAACTCAAAAGGAACAAGAAAATAGTGGGCTGTATTCTCAATCTTGAACCAAATATTGGTCTTTGTGGCCCTTCAATTGAGTGTTAGGGCTACACACTCTGAAATGCTCTCACTATCTGTCTCCCTCTGTGCAATACATATCCAAAATATTTTTTTCCCCTTAGTAAACTAATTAACAACATATCTTCAGTATAAACCATGTAAATCAAATGAATTAAGAAAGGGGGAACCTTTACAATTATCTGTAAAGTACCTGATGTAACAGAAGAAGCAGCAGTAGACGTCTTGTAATCTGATGCTTTCCCATGACTAGAAGCTGAACCCCCATCTGAAGCTCTGGGGTATGGATGAGCCACACCCACAGGGAGGGATGGGCCAAGTGAGCTACCACCCCTGGAGATTAAGGTAGGATGTGTTCTAGTCAGAGCTCTAGCTGCTGTCTTGTAAGACTTCTCCTGATCCTCCATTCCCTGACTGGGAAGGGGACTTTTACTGCTGCTACCCATTTCACTTAATCCAAAACCTCCCTTGGTTTCTGTGATTGTTTTGCTGTGTTCCACTGAAGATGAAGTGAATGTGTTGCTGGGGTCAGATTGTGGGCAGACAGATGGAATGAATTCTTGTTTAATTCCCTTTGATGTCTCTGAAGGCTGAAACTCATGCTTAACTATGACAGGTTGAAAGGGGCTTGATGAATTTTTCCTTTCTCCCCCAGCAGAGTGCACTTTGGTACTAATGATTGGAAATGATGTACCAGGAGAGAGTGTATTAGAATCAAATCCTGGTCTTGATGAAGATAAATGCATTGCCACATTCCCAGTGAGTGGTGGAATAGGCCTGGGACTTTTTGTAGAAACCCTAGCCTTGTCAGGAAGGTTCACATTCCGACTAAATGCTTCTGGACTTGGACTATGAGTTCTGGTATAACCAGTAGAAACGGACAAGTTTTTGGTTACTTTTCCCTCACTTTTACTCTCTTCCTCAGCTGATGATTTTGCATTCAAGACTGTCCTAAAACCCTCACCTGATGCAGGATCATTCTGTTTTTGAGCAACTTCCACCATAGCTCCATTACGAACAAGTTCTGGATATCTAATTGGAGCCAGAGTACCTTTGGAGTCAATTTTTGCCTTCTGATCTATATCAGATGTCTTAATGCACTTATCATAATTTTCATCACCATAGTTTCTGCACTCAAAAAATTTAAATCGTGCAGATGGAGCATCGCTGTTCATGAGAGGTGGTTCAACAGCACTTCGGGAAATGCTCTTAGAAACAAGTGCTTCCATGGAGATATTTCCAGCAGAAGTTTTCGCGCCTTTGTCATCTAGCACTGTTTGAGTTGTTTCAGCATTTTGATGAAAAGGCACGTAAGTCTGTGCAGATAACTTCTCAGAAACACCAGTTTGTGAGGGCCATAACTCACTCTTTCTTTCAAATTGAGATAACAACTTTCCACTATAATTTTTGTTCCTTTTCTCTTCAGCAGAAATGTCCTCCGCCTTGATGCTAAAGTACAAGTTTGTTTCAGGCTTTGTTCTAGGCACATCAGAAGCTACAAAACTCTTGTTGGAGGTTACCTCTGTCTTTTGGGCCTGGTTTGACAAGTTATCTTTTGTAGAAAAAGACAGTCCAGGATTTGTTTGGTCTGAATTTGAGGCAGAGCAGGACAGATTTGGTACATCTTTGCTTGTGTATTCAGAATCTAAAGAAAATAGACACAAAGCCTCTTCAATTTTTATCCACCCGCTAATTTTTCCTGAACTTTGCTAAAAGTATACTTAATTCTCTAGACTAGGGCCCTTGGGTTTGTTTAAAAGGTGCAGGAACTTTTCTCCTTTTACTTAAATGAGAGGCAGTCTTAATACATTGTGGCAGGAAGAAACCTGCTGTTAACTTCAAAATAAGACAAAAATTGGCTAGCACTCTGAAGACTGCAAAAAAAAAGAAGAAACCTTAAGCTCCTTGAAACAGAATTCCATAGACAAACACTAAGTTATTATGCAATGCATTTGTGTGAGCTTTTAAGTGGAGGCCACTGTTTTCCTACATTTACAATGTTCAAGCCACATACCTTGGCCAGGATCAATGTCTTCTTCAGTCTCACTGATGTCCTCAACTTCAATGCCTAACTGATTAATTAGCCCAACTCCTTTGTCAACAGCCTGCCGCAGATCCACTGGCTGCACACCAGGAATGCTAAGCTGGTTGCTTGACTGTTTGCCATCAAAACTGCCTTCCACAAGAACTTTCTCCATGTCTTCCACTTGACTTATGCTGATCCTCTCTTCCTGGTTCAGGGATTTACTGCCACTATTTGCCACACTAAACCCACTGTCTATCACAGTCTCCCATACTTCTTGGCTAGCCTGTGGAGTATTGGATTTCATGGTATCTTTTCCACACCCTTGCATTTCATCTGTGGTTGCTGCACACATAGGTGTTGCGATCAAGCCAACAGAAGAGTTGGAAGCATCCTTAGACATCATTGTCTCCTCTTTCTTCAAATTCTTAATGATACCTTTCTGCTCTTCTACAACGGGCTTGAAGCTATTTTCTTGTTTGACATGGTCAACTTTCTCTTGGATATCATTCTCTAATCTGATGTCATGTTCGCAAGCCTGTTGACATTTATCAGAACTCTCCACAAATGATACAGTAGAATCTTTCTCAACAGCATCTTCTTCAGTGGAAGGAACAGGTGATTTTGACATCTTAGTCTCCTTTATGGCTGTAGCATCAGTAGATGTTTCTATAATTTCCTTTTTCTTGCTAGCTGATCCTCTAGAGGACTCGTTCTTCTTCTCATTCATGGAAGCAATAGCAGCTGCTAGGGATGGTGACACGCTCCGTGCCCTGGCACTGACACGAGATGTTCTTCCCTTAAAGCTTGTTTTTGTATCAGGCTCTTTGAACTCTTCCACAGGAGAAGGACTGGTGCTAGCAGATCTATCATCTGATTGGTTGGACTAACGTAAAAAAAAATAGGCATACCATAATTGAAAATATCATGTATGAGTAGAGGCCAAGAAAAAGACAGATACATACATGTAACATATAACATTATATCACTCAAAGTCCTAACACTGTATGAAATCCTATCAACTTGTAAATCTGGGACGTGTGTTCATGTTGGCACTACCAAACATAAACTACCATAAAGATTTTAGATATATGAAAAATTCACATATTTGCACTGCGGTGGAAAGATGAAATTAGAAGATCCTCGCAGCTAAGAACACTACTGAAACTAGTAGTTGTAAGTATGTGAATTTTTCATATATCTAAAATCTTCATTCACTCGGATGTTTATTTGTACCCAATTCATTGACCAGCTCCCAGTTGGCTTGTTAGCTCAATTGGTAGAGCGCTGCACCGGTATCGCAGAGGTCATGGGTTCAAATCCCGTACGGGCCTGAAATTTTTTTCAGGTCCTACTTACCACTACTAGTTTCAGTAGTGTTCTTAGCTGCGAGGATCTTCTAATTTCATAAACTACCATAGTTGAAAAATTATCTGGTTTGTGTAAACATAATATTAATTTATCTGTAAATGTACTCACCTCCTCTAGGTGAGCATGCGCCTGATGATAGCGTAAACCATTAATGTGCTTGTACTTTTTGTCACACCCTGGCTCAGGACATTCAATCAATGTTGGAGATGGCTGAGGAGACACTGTCGTTTTCATTGTGCAGCTTCGTTTTCCAGGCCGTGATGTGCCATCATCATCATCATCTATATTTTTGACCGTCTTTTTCCAAGACCCTTAAACCCTTGGGACTTTGGTGGGGGACAGCCTGAAACACCTCTCTTTCGACCACGAAGTTTGTGCTTCAGTGGGGTGACTGCAAATGAACAGTTTACATTTGAGACATGAAGGATGAAATGTATGAACAAATAAACAAATGAATGATAAAGCACAGCACTTTGGGGAAGGAAAGAAATAATCAAAAAAAAAGATGTGGATACAATGCTTTGACAAAACAGGTCACCAATTGAAAGCTACTCCACTTTCTTCATTCCACTTTTGAAGAGACAACCAATTCTTTATGCCTACCATGGTATCAAATTCAAAACTGATATAATTTACCTTCTTTATTCACACTTCCTGCTGATGACGATAGAGAACTGCCTTTCTGTCTCCTTTTACCCTTTCCACCTTTCCCACCCATTTTCATTTCATTTTCACCCCCTTCTACAGCAGGAAATCTGTGGATGTACAGATAACAAAACAAATGTACATAAGTGACATGTCAAGTCCATGTCTACAGGTAATTGGTGTTCAAATAACATTTTTAAAATGTTTATTTATAGACCATGAACAAGAGTAAGTTCTTGGGACCCATACAATATTTCTGTTTCATTTCTAAAGGACAATATCATATTGTAAATTACAATTGTAAAAATGTTAAAGAAAGGGAAATACTGTCATGAAGTTCAAAACCACAATTGCACTTATTCTATTTATTTAGTTTCCAAAGTTTTATTGTACATTAACTTCTCTTTATTAAATCACAAAACAGCAAGTTCATCTGTACTTGATTTTAAAATTTACAATGAACATGAATTTCAGATATTGTAGCCACTTGACCAAACCACTTGGCTACTTCAGGGTGTGAAATTGCACCTAATACAGGCGCCAATGCGACTAAATTTTTCACTTTGGTGACCAAATCCTAAAAATTAGTCGCCAAATTGGCAACTAGAATGGTTTATCATAACCTTACCAAGAGATAGAGTGAATTAAAAAGATTTGCATTGGCTACCACTTTGAAGAATTTAGGAGCCAAGTGGCTATCAGAAAAAAAAATTAATTTCATGCCCTGTACTTTGAGGTAGTAATCATGTGGATTGTTTAAAAATGCAAACCTTGGGCTAGCCCATGCATGACGAGAACAGTCCATCAGGGAACCACAATAAAACTTGTCTCTCCACTTGATGTTTACAACCAGTACTCCTGAAATTCAGACAAAAATGATTCATTTTGGCAATAGCCCTGCAGACATAATTCAATGTTCTTCGTCAAAAAACTGATATTCCCCATATGCAGTACAAGGTTGAGTTTGAATTATTGACCAGCTCTATGCCTTATTTTCTTAAGAAACACAATGTGGTGTTTGTAGTCCACTTCACAAAGGAATTACACTCAGAGTAACAATATTGAACAACACTCACCACCAATTTCATGGCAGACTATTCCATGAAGGGTCACAGGGGCACCAGGTGGTGCAGGAGTAGTGTTGTTTTCATCACCTTGACACAAGGAATTGGGAAGCTTTTCTAACAGATCTGCCAATGGAATGTTGCCATCTAAACCTGCCATGAATCCTTGAAGTCCACTGTGAAGAGCCTTCAAAATCAGTGAACATAAAATAGAATATCAATTATCATTGATCAGTAAGTCCATGCACGAGGATCGACCTTCCCAGTTTCTCAACCTTGAAACTTGCAAGGTCTTATTGTTAATTCTCCCTCTAACTGCTACACATTTCCTTGAAAATTAGTTACAAGAATTTGGTGTCAGATCAAGGTAACAACTTCTACCCGATAAGTTTGAGTATTCTCATTACCTCCTTCCTGGTTGTTGTATGGATATTATAGGGAGAAGTTACGTGTTAATCATTTCTGGGGGTTTGAGAGACAAGGGGAGAAAAACACCAGTAAGAATGACGTGCATATTTCAAGTTGAATGTCTACTAAAACAATGAACAGAGAGCATAAATCAACACAATATCCAATAAGTGGAGGAAAAGTTGGCTCACAAACAAGAGCCTTTGCAAGATAAGTGCACTGTGCACTGCACCGATTTACTAACATAGGAAATTAGTGGTACAGTGTGATGATTAAATGTACACACATACCTTAAAAGCATGATAAAGAAGAAGAAATATAAACCAAAAAAACAAAACAAAACAAGAGAAGAAACAATATTTTAACTTGCACCTAACTTAGTGTTGCAATGTACAAATAATGTCTAAATTCAAATCCTGTAAAGTATATATTTTTTCAGGCCACTCAGTTTCAGGAATTATATCTTTGATTGCAGCTCACTTACTTTTATAATTTCTCTTATTTGTACTAGAATAACAAATGCTTTGTACAATACCTCTTGATCATCTGGTGGTTCCTGTTTGATTTTCATTTGTTTTACATTCTTATCATTTCCATTTAATGAAATGTCATCATCATCATCCTCATTTTTACTTTCTTCTTCATCCTCTTCATCCTCATCATCGTCTCCTTCATCCTCATCATCTTCATCATCATCCTCATCATCATCATCTGCATCATCATCGTCATCATCATCATCACTTCCGTTATCTTCCCCATTGCCATCTGCTCCTGAATTACCACCATTGCTTGAGCTGTTCTCGTAATCCCTGTTTTTGGAGATCTTCCTTCTCCGATTCCTCCCACCATTTTGAGACTTTGGATTGTACTCTTTATTCTCACTCTTCCTTCGTCCACGACTGACAGCTCTTCCTTGCTTCATTGTGTTATTAGTAGTAACACATTCCTGGTTATTTTCAGGAGTTTCCTCCCGGTGAGCTGCTTTTCCATTTTCTTTTAAAGGAAGAGCAGGAACAGCAGGAACAGCAGGCACAGCAGGCACAGCAGGCACAGCAGGCACACCAGGCACACCAGAAGACTTGATCTCCTCACTGGACCCGTTATCTTTCCTTCCCTCCATTTCTAAACATGAATTTTGATCCTCTGTTTGCTGCAAGACACACCTAACTTGGTCATTTTTTAGATCAGGCACTTCCTTAGTGAAGTCATCACCAGATGGAGTTTTTCCATCCTGCATCAGCTCCAACTCTTTAGCTTGAGGAGCACAAGATGTTAAACTGACTGAAACAGTCATCCCTTAGACACTGACACTAACAGCTGGCTTCCATGAGTTCAGCCTCACACATTCAAGGTTAATGAATCTAAAGAGTAAGAAAGACAAAAATACAAAATTTTTTTTTGAGTAAAAAAGAAATGTTTCTTAATAACAGTTTTTTTTACAAGGTTGTGGAATTTTAAAATTCTACACACCTTCTGTCAAGTGTATGTTGCAATTTGGGATGTGAAATTACACCTGTAGTCACATTGTAACAGCAAAATTTGCTGTTAGTTACTCATTACATGGTCCTTTCTATGGGAAAATATAACTTAAAAAAAGATGGGGTAAATATTGCCTATTACATTCTACTCTCTAAGTTTTGCAACACTTGAGGAGAATAATATTATTTTTTTACTATCAATATTCCAGTGATAAAGAGAAATCTTAATACACATGCTTTACTTTTGTTGGGTGTTTTTTCAACAAAATTAAACTGTGAAGTGTAAGTTCAAAAATCAGTACTACATATAAATAACATCACCTTTTGCAAAGAAATTAATGCAAGATTCAAAAGCAGTCCTTAGCAAATCCTAATTTGTGATTTTTTAGAAGATAATTACATGAGAAATTATATTTTTTTTAAAGACATCCATATAAACAATCTCCTTATGTAATGTTCTATCAAAAGTCAAGTTACATGATATAGCATATTGCCCGATTACATAATGTAGTGTTATGCCTTATTTCTAGCAAGGCAGGCTAAAGAAATTTTCAAACTGTTTAAGCAAATCTTTCACCTATTGAATTTTTAAGAATTCCAAGCAGTTTTAAGCAGTAATAGGAGGTACTACAGAAGGTAAATTTTACAGCTTATTGTCTGAAAAGGAGAACACTGATAATGGTTTTCAACTTGATACAATATTTTGAAATTCCAGAGTAACAAACATGTACAAATACATGCACATATAAAAACAAATTTGCACAAAATTCTTCCAAGCTAAACTCACTAACCATGAACAATGACATACAATGGAGCTTTGAAAAGAATCAAAAATAGTTTGTCAATTAGATCACAAAGTTTAAATGAAAGATATTTCATTTTAAAACATTTTTAAAGAATGTTTTAAATCACAGTCTTGAATAGTCCTTAATGAGGTTACACAACCAGGTAAACACAGATATAGCTTTTCTGTCTACAGACGAACAAGAGCATAATTTGTAGATATGGAATACCCTGGTTACAGGTCATTGAGTAATAATCTATAAAATTTTTCACCGAGCAGTAATCTATGAATTTGTTCATCATGAAGTGAGTGTCATTAAGTGCAACATGCATTGCCATTTTAGAGAGAAAAGTACAGATTAATTAGGAAATTTATAACAGTTGGTAAGTGGCTGCGGTATGTCTCTCACTTTGATGATCAATATCATCTATAGTATTAAGGGAAAAAGTTGCTGACAGGTTTTCAAGTGTAATCATGTTCATTATTAAATAAAAAGATGATTCACGAACAAAATTTTCAGATCAAAGCTTCTATAAACAAAATCTCTACGGTAGAGTATACGTCACCTAGCAACATATACACTTGCTGTCACTGAGAAACCCATATTAAACATGACTGAGTGATGTTGTCTGCTAAAAACATAATACTTCAAGCGAAACTGGTTAAAAAAAAACCTCTTTGTTTAACTCAGTCTCTTTGGCAACAAGAAACACCATCAATATCACAGCTTCTTTAAAGCATTTTACATAACTATAATGCAATGAAAAAAAAAATTGAAAACAAAAACATATTTTTGCAAATGAATTAAACTGTTTGTCAGATCCTAATCTATTTACAAATGAAAAGTTAAAGCTTCATACCTGTTTCTAAAGAACATGAATACTTCAAATATATCGTTCTCTGTTATTGATATAGTGCTAACATACAAGTATTGGCAATATCAGAAAGACGGGGGAAAATGTTAACTGTAAATCATATCAATTATATTGATATTTAAAATCATAAAATGCTACTTAATGAAAGTTTGGAATTGGAAAGATCTAGTGCACTGTAAAATATTGGCACTCCAATACACCAATTTCATTTCTGCACAAGGCATTTGACATTTCTTTTTTCTTTGAAAATATACCTGGGAAAGATTTCTACAAATATGAAGACTCACAATTGATAAATACGAATTTTCTCAACCGGTGTGCTTTAAGGTCAAAGTAAGGTCAAACCGTCATTCAAAAGATCAAGATATCACTTCTCCAAACTGTCTGCCATACATTACTAACAATTCTGACTCAGAGAAACTGATGTTAAACAGAAAACATCTCCTTAACTGATGTTTTTTTTTTTCTTTATCTCAACATTCTGCTTAACAAAGTATTTATATTGAAGGTTGAAGGGAGAACTAACATGTGATTACAGGTTCCTTGTGGAAGTGAAAGCATTGATAAAGGTGAGATTTTGGTCAATCACAAGCAACACAAAATCCAACACTCAAATAAAGACACCTTAGAGAAATCAAAATACTTAAATTGACATTCTACATGTACTGGATGTGATATATTTTAATGTCAATGCAGCCACATGTTACCGGTAGGTATAATCCACACATAATACATACCTTTTACTAAAATTAGGAAAAAATTCAAGATCAATAGGTTTTGAATACTCTACAATTTGGATTTATGTTCACAATACAAAGCTTAATGTGGCAAATGAAGCAAAAATGTCGTGATCTTTTTTCTTTATTTTTTTTTGGGGGGCTCAATCAGTTTAGTTATTTTTGTCAAGAAAACATGTTGTTTTAAATATTTATCAAAGTAAATGCAAATTTGTTGCAGTTCACTTCACAAATACACTTGTGCAAGCCATGCTCCATTTCACAATCAAGAGCCATCAATCTTTTGTTCTACTTCTCCAAAGTTGGCAGACTGTTAAATAAGTTTTTGTTTTTAGCAAGTGCATCATAAACTATAAAACCATTAACATGTGCGACATTACTCAAAGGTTGCATGGCATTATTTAAGAGAGCTTTTTCTAAAGCTGAAGTTTTGGGTTTAAAAACAATTTAGCGTTACAATACAAAAGCTCTCAAGAACAATTGGACAATGGTTATTTCTTGAAGAGACAAAGGGAGTGATTTCATTGGTTAACTGGTTTTTCACCAACTGTTCACATAAATGAAGGGCAACAAAGTCAAATCAACCACTGTGGTTTAGAACAGAGGACTAAAGTTACAAAAGATTTACCTAAGCGTCCAACTGGAGGGACAATACCGCACAATGATTTAAAACGCTTCATGAAAACTCAAAAGCTAATAAATTCCTCTTAAATTTTCTTCCTTGTTTTCAAAGCGTAACCGGCAAATATAGAACCGTCAGAAATATAAAAAAATCGAGATCATTCCTCGTGACTTAAATAGATTATCTTCGACAAGGTATGCTCAATTCAAATTAGCAAGATAAACTAAAATTAGGCAAAAGTGGCTTTAAATATTCCAAACGAACACCGTAAAAATTCCTGCAACGAATGGGCGGTCGTCGCCAGAATCGAGAGGCAAATATCATCTTACAAATATTAAATCCTTTAATTAATCGATTGAAGTAGTATTTTGAACATACCAAACACGTTTTATAGCAAGCAAAGCATTAATGGGACCCTGTGACGTGGATGAAGAGTTTTAAAAGGATTTGCATTTATCGAAAGGTCTGCTTACGTAAGTTCTTACCCGAAAGATCCTGGAGTTTAGAAAACAACATGTTATGCAGATTTCCGCCTGAGAGAAGAGGGCTTTGTGAGGGAGTAGCAAAATCCAAAATAAAAATGGATAACTTTTACTTTAAGTTTCTCAAACCAGACGATCCGAAAATCTCGTAAATTTGGTTTCCTGTGAACTCAACAAATGTATCAAACTATCCCAAGTTTACATCTAAACAAAATATCAACACATTTCAAATAACTTGATCACTTATCAAATTCATCACTTGTCGGCAAATTTAAAAAAAGTAGTTCATTCTGTGAATAGCCACAAATTACTGCGCTGTATAAAATGCTTTTAACTAAATCACGAAATTCTCGCTTGCATTCACGATAGAAATTACTTTTTAAAACCCTTTTCAGCCATTTTGGCCACGCTCAAGTTACAAAAGGCAACTTAAAATACTAAATAAAAATGGACAAACATCTGATCTTACCTGTCAACCGAAAAGCATTGCAGCCATTTCACTCAGAGGTTAAACTTTCGCAAGCGGTATAATCTTTAAAAATCACAAAAACATAATTTTAAGCCAAGCGACTAACATTAAATTGAGCGACGAGTGCTTGGCGTTTGAAATGTAAATCGTTTAAGAGGAATCATACAATACCAATTCCGATGAGATGCTACGACCACGAAACAGTTTTTTATGCACGTAGCGTTGGTTTTGCTTGGGTGATAAGCAATATACAAATCTTTCACCGAATGTGACAAAATTAGAAATTCAAATCGCGCAGCTATGTTTGTTAATCATAACATTACATATTCTTCGATCACTCATGTAAAATTACTAGTTTTGGCTTTCAGACAGAACGAGATGCGTTCATAAAATGTTCAACATGTTTAAATGACTTTATAGAATCATTCATCAAAAGACTTCCGACAGAAAGTGAGAATTTCCTGAGGTCTTCTGGATTTTACAATTCACGCCATACACTTTCATAGATGCTTGAAATACCAATTGGTTCAAGACGAAGATAATAAAAAACTATAAAACGCAGTGCAAACCTCGTCAAACTTCGATCTGTTGATTCCAACAACTCGTCCTACTCGATACAGTCCCGTTCGCAGTAATTGATCCGTTTTTCGCCTCAAACTTGAAGATTTTACAGCAGTTAAAACCGGACGACTGAAAAACATGCGAGCTTCAAAAGGGTCGGGCGGGATCTGAGCCGCACTGTCCGACCAATCAGCAACAAAACTGACCAATCAGACAGGCCCATTATCTTGTCACGCTTGACACGGAATGTCATACTGCACCTTCGTAGGTCAGCGACCTGAATATATTTTTTATTTTCACTCGTGAAGAGAAATGTGTTTTTTTCGTTTTCGCCTTAAATTTTTATCGTTTTTCGATCACAGCATCCCTTCCATTATGTAGCACTTAGAGATTCTCAGAATCACTTAATCGACAGCAGTAAAAACAAAATTCAAGCAAAAACAGGAAGGACGCTGTGAAAACTGCTTTGAACTTTTGACGACAATACACTTTCGAATCTCGCCAAACGAGCGCTTAACCCCATAACAAAACAAAAGAAGACGCACAGAAACAGATCAATTTTGTTTCTTCTGCGGTGTCCCAGTAATATTTTGCACGTATTTGCGGGTAAAAATTAAATTATTCTCCACGCCATGGTGACAAAACAACACTCTTAGGGGTGTGATGCGTTGTTTAAAATACACTAGGGAGCCTTGCCTTGGAGCAGTGCCAGCCAAAATACTATTGTATTTAGGCATCCGACTGGATCTAAGTCTGAGTTATTTCACTGCCAATCAATACAAAGCACATCGGCCTTCTAGAATGGCGCCCTTGAACTGCCATTTTTCGAAAGCGAATATTCCCTTCTAACCACTTTGAAACTAATTAGCCGTTATCGCTCAATTCACCTGGGCTTGAGCTTAAATTTACAAAGCAAGCAGACAGCGAACACAATAGGTCTAAATTTATCAGAATCAATTTCATGTCGATTTCTAATAAACATGTATACATTTTCGTCACGAAAAGTAATAAAAAAGAAAAAAAAACATTTTTCTCAGTAGAGAACAGAATAACCTGCGAGGAAAAAGGGGAAAAAATAACAAAATAAATTTTCCTCTTACAACAACAAGCAAAATCTAGATGATTTCACGCCAACAAAAATCAATTTTAAATTTAGTCTAACTGTTTTATTGACGCTTAGAAATGAAAATGTCCTTCTGCAGACTTCACGGTCAATGAAAATTCGAATCTTACGGATAAATACTGGTTTGTTGTCTTCCTTACCTGCACTAACCAGGAACTTTCGACAGTCAGTGTTTGATTTTGATCATCAGACTTCCGGCACCAGCAAAAATATCTCGCACACAGGAAGATAGAAAAAAGCTGTAGAAAACCGGCTCCAAGGAAAACAATACTCGCACACCTTTAGCCCACGTGCGCGAAGTATACCACAACAAAGAATTTGATTGGCCCAGCACCTAAAATATTGTTTAAAGCTCTCAGCGACATGAATTATTTAACAACTGCGGTGAAAGGTTGTTCAGTTGAATACATGGTGCAATTAGACGTTTCATCGCCTAAGTTTTTGCCCTAAGAAACTATTAATCATAAAATATATTTGCTATGTGATTTTATGAAATTTCAGTAAAAATTCATTTTCGAAAGCATTTATTCGGATCAGTTTCTTTATGCCGATAATTTTTTTGTGTGTGTGTGTGTGCAGAATGAATCGTTTTATGTCAAAAACAATAACACTGATGGTACAAACGACTTGAAACGTCGTATTTCAGAGGAAATGATGTAACTAAAAAAAACCAAAAACAAACGCAATGGGAATTCTGGGTCTTTTAGTCCATTTAGTCTCAGTAACAGGATAGCAGGCACCGTCTGACCAGCTAACAACTTATTATTATACAGCTTGTGAAAATAAAACAGTTCTTGATAAAGTGATAAACAACTCAACAAAATCACTTACGTTGAAAAAATAAATCGTGACAAATTAGGTGAAATCTTTCCGCAGACTTAGTGCAAAATATACACCTTGCAATTGAGGTCCATGTCGTGTTCATCACTGATACTGTCAAAGGTGACAGTCGGGTGTCAAAACCCAACCGGTACGTTTGTTCTATTTTTGCCATTCGCTCAAGCTCCCTCATCGAAAAACTGAACTAAAAGGAAAGTTCAAATCTTGTAAAGTTAAAAAAAGAAAGAGAAAAGAAAGAAATAAAAAAGGGTAAAGACCTTTGACTGAGTATACTTCTATTTGTATAAATTGAGTGGAGTTATGAATAAAATTTTCTAAACCTACAGTTCTGTAACCATCGCATCTGTGCTGTATGTCAAAAAAATTTTTAATTCACATGCAAGTGAAAATAAGGGTACAGATTTTATCTTAGTCGCGGTGATTTCTAGACGGATTCTCTAAATTGATTTAGCGACCTAAAACAAATTAAGGAAAATGGATGAAAACGTAAGCATCTTATTATCAGTTCTCATCCGCCAAAATTTGTTAGTGATGTCGAAATGTCAACCATTTTTTTTTCTAGTGTTAAATCGTATTGTGGCGTTTATGCAATGTCAAAAGGATCGGGCCAGGAGGGGTAAAATCTTTTTTTCTTTTTTTTTTTTTAATGGAGTGTGTTCAAATGTATGTAAATTATCTGGAAATGTAAATTAAAGTTTCAAAACAAAGAATATGTTTAAAATTTTAAAATCGACCACGAAACGATTGAATACAACTAAATTTTACTAAGGAGTGCTTTCGTCCATATAATCCTGAATAATCTGTTTTTGAAAAGCAAGAAGGATTCGCTTAAAATACATTAAGAAGTTGGGAAAAAAAAAGATATTCAACTGCTTATTCGGTTACTGATAAGCTTATTAGGCAGTTAGCGACTTATTTTACGACAAGATTTGAGAACGTAAGTGCGCCAAGTGATAGGATGTTTGGATGTCATTATGAGCCTTTAAATAAGCAAAGTCAAAAACAAAGTAAAAATAAGATTTGAAACCTTTAATTAGGAAAACGATGGCTTCACACATGCGTTTTAAAACTTTTTACACTTCTAAGCGGTCTAATGCGAAAAAAACGTCGTCGAATCTTTCAAGAATGGGAATCTCAACGACATTAATTGTTACCACGTTGAGTCATTAAAATTAAACACTGCAATCCAATGTTTTCGCAAGGAAGCGTTTGGTCGATTTTTCAAACAATGATGTTTTATAAGCCGTACGTCGAAATTGTGTTTTTTTTAATTATTATTATTATTATTATTATTATTAATTTAGCACTATATTTAGAGGCTAGCAAGACATCTGTTTATTCCGAGCAAATGTTGTTTTTAAAAGCCCAATTTTCCGAAAAGCTCATTGATACAGGAAACCCAAAGTTTACAATATTTTAATAAGATCAATGAATCGAGAATGTTCGATGACCTGAAGAGGAATCTTAATTTAAATTGGTTTTTACATCGCTAATTAGCTCAAACCCCAAGACAAAAATAATCCAAAAACCTGATAGAGTAAAATAAATACATGCAAAACACATTTCAGCTGAATATTTTCAAAAAAATGATCATTCAAAAGATGTATCGAATTTGCTGATGAAACTCAGCACATTCAGATTAAGAAACAAGTTTTGAAGGGTAAATTTTCCGTTTAATCCTAAGAGCTTATAAAGAATTTCTAGTTTATGTTCCAGAAAGAAACCTTGCCAATTACAATTTTCATGAATGATTAAAGATACCAGAAAGAAACCTTGCCAATTACAATTTTCATGAATGATTAAAGATACCATGAAACCACTCGGGGATAGATTTTTCTAGATAGATTAACATTGACATCTATAAGAAACGAGAACCTCTATTTTGGCTTCATTTTCCTCCAGACTTATAAATAATATAATAATAAATATAACAGAAAAATAGAAACATATCGATCTTAGTGGCAACAAAAACGATTAACTTCTAACCATAATTTGAAATATTTTCCTAACTTTTTATTTGTGAAAATAATGGCCTACAAAAACAAGACTATTCGTGCATGAAACCGTCAGAGGTTCCGGTCATTATTTTACGCCTGGGGAGGGAGGTTCGGAGGATTTTGTTCGTGCCACGATGAAATTCACCTGATATGAACCCGATTCGTTGGTAGTCCATTTCCGATGATCCCTTTTTGTACTCTGTTAGCGACGACTGATTCCCCTCCGTTTCTCCTGGATCTCTCACTTATTTACTTGTGGTACCTCAAGGGAGGGCGCTTATCATTATTTATTTATTTATTTATTGAGAAACAGCAGAATGTGAAACAAAATTTGGAAGTTCATTTGACTGACGATCGAAAAGGCTGGAAAACAGACTTGTTTTCCCTGCATCCTTCCTTGTTAGAACGACTAGCTGGCCAAGCAATCTTCCAAACTTTTTAAGACAGGATCTTTCGTATGAAGGATCTGTGCACTCACGTAGACATAGTAGTTGACAGACTGAGAAGAAAACCACTTTTTTTTTGTCGCGAGGCTTAAGTGAGCAATTAAAGGAAGCCGGATGGACCATGGTTGACCTCAATGTCGATGTACTCCAATAGTGCTTTTAATGAAACTGATTATAGGAGCGCTTCTCGTTGGAATGAGGTTGCTTACTCAATATAGGCGCATACCGACAGAATAAGGGCGCTTAATCAGTTAAAAACAAATTCGAGGAGGGCGCTTATTAGAGAGGGAGCGCTTATTGGAAGGAAGGCCCTAAATCGAGTTATTACGGTGGTTGCAGAATGTTTACAAGGGTTATGGAAAACGTCGGCCTGTAGACGCTATTATACAAGCAATGTGAGCGCGCGAGAGGTTTTCGAGGGTTCTACCGTTTTTAGTGCTAGACTCCAAATAGACATCTTGCACGTTAGCCTGGTTGGAATCTCGCAGTGGGTGGCAAAGAAGTACTCAATTTTACATTTTTTAAAATCAGCTTTGATCTAATGAGCATACACTTCACAATGAAATAAATATAGAATTTTCTGTCTGGAGATAAGAGTTGATAAGAGTGAAACAATGCTCTACCAAGCTTTTTCCATCTATAGATATGTATCCCAATCTCCAACGCAATGCCAAATCTCCTCCAACAACTCCCGGATGTAAGTAAAACGAAGGTTCATGATTTCATGCAACCGAAGAAAAATAGGTTTTAGTTAAAGGAGTAAAGCTAATTATTTCTTTTTTGAAGAAACAAAATACAATTATCTATTAAATAGTCGTCATTTCTATCGCTTTGAATCACGCCATGTTTTGCCATTCAAAATCAAACACTGTCTGGCCATACCAGAAATGCTCTGCATGATTAGTGGAAGGTAGCGCAGCGAGAAATAATGCTCAAGAATGCCATAGATTGTAATGCAATGCGATGAGATCTGAATTGGTGGTGCGACACAATTCAATTTTGCGTAATGTAGTCGGGCAATTATAGCCACCAAATTGTTAATGTTGCTACAAGCAACGAAAAAAAAGACATTCCCTACCTTAATTTCAGCAGTGTGGTAGGACAAGGAGACTGAAAAAAGCCACCAGGCTTGTAGAAGAAGTTGTCTTGTTCAGTCTGCTTCACAAAGTATCTGTACAATGTTCCCGACAAGCCTTTTTTTTTTCGCCCGCGAGTTAAGTACCAAAACTTTCTTCCTTAATCGCATTACTTAATACAAATCAATTAAAGTGCTCTGCTCTTACGCGCCCATTAGCCTACGTGATCAAAGTGTCATTTTTCTGAGTCTTAGAAGTAATTCTTTTTCCTAGAGTCGTCACTTTATATACATATATACATACATACATATATATATATATATTTATAGAGGTAGTCTGTGTCTAGATTTTTCCGTTGAACAGTGCTTAGTATACGCAGAAGTAGAGCGCGATATATTGAGATAGGGAAAAACAAAGAGTCTATACTTTCATCTCTACAAGCCTGTTTTGTGATTACTCACTCATTAGGGGATTTATAAAATAAGATCCCCTGATGAGTGAGTAATCACGAAACAAAAAATAGCATAGCATACCGAAACTCTTACTGATCATTATATCTTGAAATTCAGAAACTCAATTGGATACTGAAAATTGATAACCAACTGCGCGTGCACCAAATAGAGCACAAATACCACTCATATTAATTGCTTCGCTTTTTGCACCATACAAGAAATGCATTTAAGATAAATCAATTGCATAAATAAATGAGTTGGTGCTTTGTTTTGTAGAAATTCTGAGTATTTTAACCCCTTGTTTGTCTTCTGACTCGCCCTACAGGCTCGTCGACTACGGCACAACTCGTAAAATATTTAAGGATACAACACACCAAAACGTCCAATTAGCTAAATTCACTTCACATCTCTTGGCATGTTTTCAATGGTATTCCGCCGGAAGATTTGCCGTCGCCGCGATAATATGCACAAACTTGCCACAACGTCTCAGAATTACGTGAATAATTATTACTACTCTTACGATTTAGTCGCTTCTGACGTAGATCGTTTCGACTGCCTAATGCTAACTTAATCTCCTTCAACTTATCGACTTTGAGGCGTGCAGGCAGTCTGCTCTAATCTACATCACAAGCGACAACATCAAGAGGCATACGAAAATTCTTCTGGGAATTCTCTTCCCCGCGATCAACTGCTGCAATCTTCAGTGAGATTCTAACTTTTTTTCTGATTTTTCTCCAAAGGTTAATTGTTGCATTTCCAATACAAACAAGAGTAAATGATAAGCGTGAGGAAGTCAGATTCTAATAATTTATACCATGCAAGTCAAGTGTCCGCTTTTATTTTCAGCAAAATGAACTTGACTCAATAAATTCATAAAGCCTTTCAGTGAGGCAAAATTTCGCCTTCCGTTATCACATGCGACCAAAACATTTGAGTGGCTGCACAAGTCGTCTTGTATTTTTTACTCAAACAAATTAGCTTTTGGAATCATTTGCAAAGCCATTAAAATGACATAAATGAAAAATGTTTATTAACCACATTTTTGTACTTTGTAATTAGTGTCTATAGATTCCTTATCAAAGTAAAAACCCCTGTAATATGCTTGTCTTTATGTGAACTGATTTCCCAATACAATTTATTTAACAAACTTCTGTTTATTCTGAGCTTTTGATGCATACGCATCCTACACACTTTGCACCCAAACGTTAATAATGCACATGTCATTGAAGGACTCAATAAAGATACATATATGGTTTATTACAATCAGCTGCAATATTTTGAATATCCTACCGAGTGGGTAAATATTTATAACGAAATAATACAAATATTGTCAGTCTGGAGATAAGATTTGTATTTGGTAAAACAATGCTGTACCAAATCTAATAACTGAATATGCTTGAGTGTGACCTATTGCATTGCATATATGAACAGTTTTTTTTAAGATAAGCTTTAATCCAATGAGCATGAATATTTACAGAAGAATAATATGAGACTAGTCCGTCTGGAGATAATATTTGTATTCAGTAAAACAAATGTGTCCTAAGCTCTTTCCATTTATAAACACGTATCCCAGACTCCAACGCAGTACCGAAGCTCTTCCAACACTTCCCTGATGTAAGACGCTTTAGGTCTGTTTTCTGCGGTTTCTTCGAAACACAGGTTCATGATTTCATGCAACTGCAGAGAAACCAATTTAAGTAATGAGAAAACTAATAATTTTTTTTCATTTTGAAGAAACAAAAACTTTTATGTAAGTAATGGCCATTCTTTTCATGGCCATGTGGCTTTGAGTCATGCGAGGTTTTAATATCTAAATTTCAAACACTGCTGGGGAATGCTATAGATGTCCTGGTGGGTTAAAGCAACGCGATGCCGCGTAGAACATTGCAATGCAATATAACGAGTATGATAGTGTAGCACAACATAGTTTGGCGTGATACAGTACAGCACATTTAGCGTGCAATGAAGCGGAACTCAATGAAACGTGCTCTACATTGTAATAGAATGTAGCATGTAGCGACGTGCAATTATTAATGAGATGCAAAACAACGCTATGTCATTATATCGTAAATTAAAGATACCAAAAACGGCCAAAAATAGCCTAGGCTGATTCACTGATCATAGTAAGCTGACTATGCAACTAATTTAACAATTTTCTTAATATTTTATTTAAGTTCACATGAAATCGAGCACCAAAATACATATATATATGACATCAGAAACAACGGATGATATCAATTCCTTTCGTATTATACGAAATCTTTCCCATTTCTTAAATATCTAAGACGATGAATGTCTCTTTTCTATGAAAGATTTTCTCAGTTCTCAGAATTAAAACTTTCCGCAAACCCCACCCCTTCCCCCTTCCATCTTCCTTCCTTTTATTTCATTTGTCACTAGATCTTCGCTACCTCTCGAATGCGATCTTCTTTCCATCCAAAGAAGAGAGAAGAGGATTGTCGGCTCATATACTGATCAGCGGCTCCTTATCGAGCCTTTAATTAAGAACCTTACCTGAATGTATTCACTGGACCCATGACAGTGTCCTAATAAGGTAGCTATCAACTGTCCGAACTGCTCAATATCCTTGCCATGATCACTCTGCTCATCTGCTCCCCAGTTTGCAAACGAACCAGGTTCGTTCTCCTTGGACGCTCGAGACAGTCCACCCAAGACTGCTCTAACAGGGGGAAGCTGAAAATAATCGATTACATATATATATATTTTTGCTGACTGAGGTCGAGGGTTAAATGGGAAAATATTTCGCTCGAGATTCACACCTAACTCAGTCTATTCGTATTTTATTATAAGACCACCGCTCTTTCGCTTTCTTCCTTTCTTGCGGTTTGCATCTCTCAGGGCCGTACACCAGACCGTTTCGTTAAAAGTAACACCCTTTCAGAATGAAAGGGTTCCCCCGTTTATTTATGGCTCGAAACTAAATAGATCGAAATATTTCACCGCAAAAATATTTGGTGTTGTCCCATTTCATTTTAAAAGGAAATTTTATGTAACAAACGTTTTTAGCTCAATAAATATTCTGAATTTTATGATGATTCATAACAACTGCTCGATCATTTTAATTTGTAAAATACTGGTATTTCGGATCAAAATGTCCGAGATCGAGCACCGGACAGATCACATGAATTCTTAGGCAAGACATTTTGCCCTCACAAACCCTCTCTCCAATATCGAACAAAATTTTGATAGTCACAAAAACGCGTAAGGTTTATTTTACCCTTAAGCAATGACTGATCAAAATATTGCTTGTTGTCACGTTGTTATGGACAATCCCAAGTTCCTGTAGTCGCTCTATAGCGCTGATGATGTCACAGGCGATGGCACAAACCGCATCAAAGTTGAGGACAGTTCCTTTGTCGCAAAGAAAATCTTGTAATGTCGAACTCGACACAAAATCGTAGCAAATAAGTCTGAAGCAAAACGAAATAATTTTTTTTTGAAATTAGTAGAAAACAAAATGCTCACTTTTTCAATTTCTTTCAAATGAAATATTGTTTACTTACAAACTGTTCGATTGTAACTCGCGGATCTTCACTTTCCCGTGTTCGATATTATGGTCACGGGCTGCAAAGAAGGATTAGAAACCTTACTTTTAATAAAAAAAAAAAATGCGCAAGAGGAAATATTGAATAATGGAAAGAAAAATGACTGACAAAAAGTACTAGACGAGCTGATCGAAAGAACACTCCATGGATGGAAAGCAGCTATATTTGAGTAACTGGGGATACTTTATTAACTCACAATTTTTTGACGAAAATGAATTAAAAAAAGATATAATATTGGGGAATGAATTTGATCCTTTGTAATTTGGACTCATTTGTTGTACATCTATTTTGAATCGTGTCTACTTCCATTTTTACCCTTCCCTAATGAAACCTGGGCGAAAAGAGCTATTGCTTTATTTACAGAAAAGAACAGCAGCTATCCTATACAATCACTTTTCTAATTTAGTAAGTGCGCTAGGATTGGTCAATTTAGTGGGCTGTAATTTCCTGTACGGCCCGTTGAATACAAAACTTTGCCGGTTTCAATCAAAGTCTTTCCTTTGTTTGAACCCAGAAACATAATGAATATCTTTCTAACCTCGTTTTCTCGATCTGTGCGGACACGGAATCCCGGTCACGTAACTTACCGTACGGATCTCGAACTCGGTTAGTGAGAGGTTTTCATTTATTAAAAACGTTCTAAATGGAGCTTAAGAAGCTAAACAGGCAATTGAAACGTCTAAATGGCCTATGATTGTGTCCAATTTCTTTCTTTCTTACTGACATTTCCATTTGTTTAGCAAAGCTAATTATTCTAGCACTACATATTTCTGTTCAAAGGACAAAGTATGAAGGATCTTCCATTCACTCGCCTTTAGAATGCCAACGGTAATTGAGAAGGACAGGTAATTCTTCACTATCATTACACAGGCGTTTTGCCACATCTACTTCACGAATCCAGTCTTGTTTGTGTTCTTTTGCGAAATACTTCAGTAACACCATGTTTAAAATGTCTCCTTCCTCAGACCATGCTACAGCGTAACCCTGTAACAGCAAAGATGAGTTTGGATGGTTAAATCTTATGCTAATAAGTTGACCCATAACTGTCAAAGCTTTCCTCAGTTCACAAGAGCATGAAGTGAAGGTGAGTATTGCCAGTCCTCCTGAATCCTGAAAACCTCCCTTCCCCTCCCAGTTCACCATATAGTCTTAAAGTCAAGTCTCTCTGTAAATTCGCCAGGACTTATTTATACTCCTGAGTGGACAGAGGAGTTGCATACGATAGTCTGTTGTCTTTCACTCGTCTCAGTGACCCCGCCAGACTCGAACCCAGACCTTTCTAACTAGTACAGTGCTCTTACCAGTTCTCTCGAAAAGATTGTTCAACCAGTCAATGACTAACTAGTCCGACAGGGAGACTGGTTGACAGACTATCTTAATTACCTTCGCACGGATAAGTTAGATTTTTTTTTAAAAATCGAAGTTTAAGGCAAGAAGTTAATTCGTTTTGTCTCGGATGTGGGAAAAAGAAAAATTCTGAGTATCAATGATGAATCGAACCACACACCTTCGGATTTAACGCTCCTAAGCGGAGACTGATGAGTTAAGACATTACAGGTCTACATGTAACACGCGTATTATATACTGCCAAGAAAAGCCACGCCGAAAGCCTCTTTTAAGTTCATAGGCTAAGAGAGATAGTAAATTTTGAAATCATAGGTTGTAATTTTGTAACTTACAGTGGCAGGTTTTCCAGCAGTGTCGTCTTGCAGAATATCCACCTCTTCAATCAGCTTTAGTTTAGCGTGCACGGTATGTTTACATTCATGTTTTTCTGTCATTTGTGATGGCAGTGGACTGGAATAGGCGATGACACTGGAAACCAAAGTCGCATCATCTGATGTTTTCAACCAATCGACTGTTTGCTTCCGACCTGAGATTAGATATAAACCTTAGGCAACTGAGAGGTCTGAGGTTCAGACCTACACTATTTACCATACCTGTACTTTTTTTTTTTTTACAATCTGTCTGACACCAAAGTTTTGGAAACGACAAGATTGCGCATTACCACTCAACTGGCTGGCTTTTCTTAGTAACCGGGAGAGGGATAATAGGTGATGATAGATTCAGCTCAACCGCACCATTTGGGTGACTGGAACAACCTAAGGTTAAATTACATAGGGATTTCTTTTACCGATAATTGTCATTACTCACCTGGCATACGGTAGTTTAATGTCTTCATGACCATACCGGTGACATTTTTTCTTCTTTTGGTTAAGCTACGTTTTGTTCGCTGGGTGGAAAATGTATACAGGATTGGATTCAGGGAAGAGTTCAACGGAAGAACAAATACTGCAATCCATACGTAAGCGATTTTGTTTGGATCCTCAAAATTTCCAGTCAGAGATAAAACATTGATTATAATGATTGGCATCCAACAGCAGAAGTCTGTCATCACGATGAAAACAAGTCTCTTGGCCATCGCAGATTCTTTTTTGAAATTCGTCGATCGCGCTGCACGTGCAGCCCACTTTACCGTCCAAAACATCGCCGTATACGCGACGAGGATAAATGTGAAGGAAATGAAGTTGAGGCAAACAAAGATTGTCACGGAGTATTCCCAACCAGCAGGTGTACCCTCTGAAAGCTGAAGAGGAAGGCAAACAGCAGAGCGACTATAGAAGCCGAAATCTCCGCTTTCATCATAAAAGTAATTTATTCCGGTGATAGGAATCACAGATATGACTATGCCAAATATCCATACACCCATGCAGGAAAGGAGGGCGGTTTTGTAAGTAAGTCGCTTAAACTTGAACGGGAAGACGATGCATATTAGTCGGTCTATGGTTATAATGGTGAGAATCAGGACAGACACTTCACTGGAAAGCATCGAAAGAGCTCCGACCATTTGGCAACCCATGCCAGATCTCCATTCGATGTCATGCTTAAAGTACTCCCCTTGCCATCTCAAGTCCATAATAGCGATAGTTAATAGATACACGCCCATCAACAGATCAGCAGCGGCCAAGTTAGTCAGCAGACAGGACTGAACCCTGTTCTCCTCTTTATCAATAGTACGCCATAGAATAACAAGTAGGTTTCCAAGGAAAGCGAGCATTCCAAGAATCCAGATACAAACCTGAACTGGTTTGTTTTTCATGAGGTCGTCACAGCTGGAAAATTCATCGACTGGAGAATTGCAATCAACTCCTGCAATTGATTTCTTAGCGTAGCAACACAAAATGAAGCGGTCGAGTTTCCTAAACGAAAATATTCCGTTGTAAGTACGAATTCACAATCTGCCTCTCTCTTTCCCCGGAGGAATTTCGATTACGAGTCGAAAGCAAACCAGAATTGCACGGGTATTGTTTTATGTTGCTCTTAATTGGTTAAGGAAATCTGCACCACCTCCTCAGTCATTCAGGAGCACAGAAATTTCACGCGCTGGGCGCCCTAGGCGTGTGTTTTCTTCAGTTCCCTTGGGCTCATTTCGGTGTTTCCTTTGATCTGATTAGCTGAAATTGGCATTCACTTAAATAAAACAAGCTAATACGTCAAAAAGTGTAAATAAATACTCACAAATACTCCAAGTTTCCAAGTTCACTGAATGCATCGGAAGGTACATCGGATAGTTTATTATTGTCGAGATACCTGTCAGAACAGAGAACAAAGAATAAGGGAAGAGAAATTATAAGCAAATGAAAGATTTGATTTAAGACAAATTTCAAGCTTACAACTAAAATATCTTATACACAAACTTATGAGCTCGAAGTACAGAAATTAGCAAACGGTCTACTCACAAATGTTCCAAAGACTTGAGTCCTTTGAAAGTTCCCTTTGTGACTGTTGTTAGCTTGTTACCACTTAGGTCTCTGAGAAAAAGCGCATTAAGAATAATAACCAAGTTGAGAATAATCTCAGAAAATTGATGAGGATCTAAATGGTTCTCACTTGAGTTTTAACTGACTATTTAAATAAACGTAGTACGCTGAGAACAACGTACTGGAAACTGTTTAGATTTCAGCTGCTCAAGGGAAGATAAGACTATAAAGTCGATCTCTACGCTACTTCCAGCGAAAACTCGCCTTTTGTTATTCAAACATTGCAGGAGATAATTTCGTATTGAAAGTTGTTCCTCTTTGTGAACATCTCCCGTCATCAGTTGGTTTTACCATTATATATTTTCCCTAACACTTTAGCTTCGTGTCTTGATTGATGTGTAAATTATTCCACCCATATCCATGCAAAATTAAGTATGTTAGAGGCAGGAATCTAGATAACTATCAGCTGAAGGATGTAACGCCAAACTCCCCCAATTAACATACACAAAAATAATTAATTTCATACTGAATCTCAGGAGTTAGGAGTTTCTAATTCCGCCGGAGACTTTTCCAAGGCCGTGTCTGTTTCTCGAAAGTACCGGAGACTTTATAGGTGCTAAGCAATCTCATAAAATTTAAATCTAAGGCATCGTATCAGTACAGATCTTAGCTGAAAAACTAGCCAAATCTGTTTCTTTTCCTAACATTTTCCCTGTTTTAATTTCAGAATTATTGATCTCTCGTTCTTGAACGTAAAAGTAGCATGTAAAAAGAGAAAAACTTTTCGAAAACATTAATTACCAGGATTGCGCAAAAAAGGTCCCGAATTATTATCCCTTCTTTTATCATGATATATTTATTTCTTTATTGAACACTGCAACTTGGATGGCAATACTTACAATACTTTCAGCTTTGAAAGATCTTCAAACAGGCCCTCTGGTAGTGTTGTTAACTTGTTGTTCTGGAGGTATCTGATTGAAAATATGCAATTCCAAATCATTTGTTTTTTATTCTACGCAATAAACGCTGATTTTTTTTTCACTAGTGCATGACCCGGCCCCTAAAAGAAAAATCCCTGGATATTTTTTTTAACTTTATGGCCTATATTTCTTTGTAAAGAAAAACTTGAAGCATGTTTCAACAACATATCAAGTCGTGTCCCTAAGAAACTGTATAGATCATTACTGGCCAAAACCCAAAAAGATTTCTATTTGATAGAGCAGAGGTTATCTGAAAATGAAAGAAGGAAAACTATACTTACAAATGAGTCATATTGCTTTTGTTTTCAAAAACACCATATTCCATTCGCTCAATCTGATTTGAACGCAAGCCCCTGTAAGTGAAAAAAATTCTGATAAAGGCTGTCTCTTTTTTTAAATAATTAGTTTCATGAGAAAAATGACAATTTCAAAATTTATTTGGGTTACTTTTTGTTTAGAATATAATACTTACAAAACTTCTATACTTGATAGTCCGTCCAGCATTCTTTTCATTGGTTTTCGTAGAAGGTTTTTTCCCAAATCACTGAAACAAATCACATTGGTGTCCACTGACATTCAAGTTATGAAGAGGAATGCGAGATTGCCGTTCTGTAAGTTCTGTGACTGTCGGCAAGATTTGTGCCATCCTCTCAGCCAATCAGACACATAGATAAAACTTAGTTGTTTTCCTTTCCTCTGGCTCAATAGAGGAATTTTTTATTTCCAACTGGCTTTCATTACTTCAACTAATCAATGTGATTAAAGTCGATCTACATTGGCAAAAGCGCAATGAGCGCCAGATTTATAGGTCACACATATACTCACAGAACAAGTAGATTAGGAATTCCATGGAAAACTCCGTCGGGAAGAGATCTTAAAAAATTGGAGTTTAGTCGCCTGGAAAAAAGGTATATTATTAAATTCAGTTTCAAAACCATCTGATACTAGCCTTAGAGCCAATCCCTTACGAAAGCTTATGGAGTAAAATAAAGTTCCTGAAGAGACTACTAGCGCCTACCGTCTGCGTAAGATACTCAAGCTATTTAACCAACACTGGGAACCTTGTTCTTTCTTTCATTGAAGGAATTTTTTTTAAGGTATAAAGAAGAGCATTGAGACCATTTATTAATGGTTTCAAGTTGCACGTCGGACATCTCACTACAAAATTTTCATGAGTGCTTTTTCCCGATTTTCAACCCGAATTGAAAAAAAACAAACAAAAAAACAAACTGAGAAATAAGACAAACATGACAACTGATCTTGAGATGAAGTATTCAGAAACTCGACTTTTTCATTAGCGACATACAGCTTGACAAGGCGTGATCATACTTACATTGTTTTGACGGATGAGACATTTTGAAAGCAGTTTTCACTGAGGCGAAGTAGAATATTGAAACTCATGTCACTAGAAAAAAAAAACAAACATTATCAGTTTGTTAAATTCTACAGCCAGTTTATTAAACCCTTGGCTGGAAGAAATCCAGCCGGAAACTTTTTACTTTTTGATCAACCCATGAGGAATATACTTACATATATTCCAGCTTTTTAAGATCTGAAAAGGCCTTTTCCTGCAACTGGGATATCCGATTATTCTTGAAAAACCTTGAGAAAAATATGATACTTGCAGCAAATACGTATAGAGAATGTAATCATTAAAAAAAAATATCAAAACAGCTTACTGAGAAAAGCGACAAAAAAAAGGTGGTATCACCAGGTTGAGAAATATAACAGAACTATATATTCGCCGAGTTTTTCATTGCTTACACAGCTCCAGTATTGGAAGGAAGATTTCTTGGAACACTGAGCAAGTCTACCCCAGTTACTTGAATCCTCTTGTCTTTGTCATAGCTGAAATCTTCACATTTGCAGCTCGACGGACAACCTAAAGCAAACGATAGCACTATTATCAGTAAAAACCAACAAACCATTTAATGAGAAAATAGATTAAGTAGTAGGTCTCATGGTTGTTTACCTTGCTGACGTGAACAGGAAAGTCCGTCATTGTCGTTGGCTGGAAAATTAAGAAAAAAATTTTAATCAATTCCTGACACAAGGTTCTGAAAAGAAATAAAATGGCTTACAGAAGCGAGCCAGCAGCTCTAGCTATAGAATACTTCTGGTAATCTTCATGAGAAGTAATTACCTTTAACATCAATCTACGCCATCCTAAGAAAACATCTTAACTTATACAGCTGACTTAATAAAAATTTCATCTCAAAACTTTGAAACTCATTTTTGTTAAAGACGGCACCTGTAGAATTAAGCAACTTAACAGATTGCCAACAGAATAACAACAAAAACGCTATAATATAATATAAAGCCATAATATAATTTTCATGTACCTGAAACAGAGTGGTACAAGGCCTTGAATCGGGCTAAAGGCAAATTTCCTTGGCAGCTCAAGAGGACTGTTAAATGATTCGAGGAAGATAGGAAATTTGGAGGGAAAAAATAGCCGCAGAACTTGCCCAAGGATGTCCTCTCACTTCCGTCAAAAACTTCCACAAAACATTTATCACACGTGGGGTGATCTCTGAGTCTGAATTCTTGAACTGCAAATTTATTATATGACGGGGTGGGACGGCAATAACCCAGCTACAGAGAATGTCGTAAGGAGAGTGTCCCGGGTATGAAGGCGACAAGAAATATCCTGACTTGTTGGTCAATGTTTCGCTACAGGCTGAAACAAGATGAAAGAGTTGTAAGTTGATGAGAATAAATAAAGTTTGTATGTTCCTTAAAACCAAAGTAAAAAATTTATTGATTGCTACCGATAAGAAAATTTTCGAGAGTCACTCCCACGTTCAATAAAAATTGGACATATTTTGTTTAAACGTGCGAAGCGTAGCGGAGGATCAACATCAACTTCAACCCATTAGGAATCGAACCCAAAAACCGTGGGAGGGAGAAGTAAAAAGATAACTGCTCTCACCATTGGCTACACTTTTCCCTTCTCTCTCTTAGCAATTTACATTGCCTTCCTTTTTTTCAAATTTTGGCAGAGGACGACCTCCGTAAATTTTCCTTTTTCCTCTGAAAAGTCGACAAGGCAAAAATGGGAAGTGACCCCTTTTCAATTTCCATCCTTTCCCAAAATTTTTCCCCACAATGTGACTGAGATTAAGTACACTTAACGAATGCTTCTATTAGAACTTTACCTTTTTTCGCTGACCAAGGTTTTTCTTCACAACGGTTTCCCTCCTCAATGTACAGTCCTGTTAATGCTATCAAGTCTTCCCTTGTCTCTGTTTTACCTTGTATCGACACCTGTTTTTTGCATTAGACGATAGCAAAAAAGGGAGAAGAAAAAAGTCACAATAATGGTCGGTCACCAACTTGTTATTCGCAAACAATTAAAAAAAAAGCAGACATGAAAATGGCGGAAATTGCGAAGCAAGGAACTGTACTCCACGCTACAGAAAAGAAATTTTTCTAAGGAAAGTATGAACGACTAGTTGAGTCAAAAAAATGTTTTCTCATACTTTTCTATGCTTAAAACCTGGAAACCCTTGCCCCTTTTTCAAACCGTGGACACAAAAATCTATTCTTCTCGAGAGGAACATGTTTATATTGTCCTTTACAAGGAATGACATCTTGGGAGATAAATCTGAGGACCGGAAGGAACCAGGCCAATCTGGCTCTCATTTACCTTTTTCCTGCATAAATACCTGAAACTCAGAAAGAGAGTTCAAAGGAACTTGTCCATAAAGCCAGTTCCTGCCGGTGTTGCGATTCGAAATCCAGATTGGAATTTCACGGTAGGTTTTTGTCTTCCAATAGATTGAAAGTGTCTTCTTCCCAGGCCCACGTAGCATATAACGAAATTTTAGGCAATCACCATACCAGTCACGTGATCTATTGTATAGTGGGCTCACAAGAATAGCGGACTGGTTGAAGTTGGTGACGTTGGTATCCACTAAAAGTCGGCCACCTGCATTAGGAATACAATTGAGACTATTTTGCATTGCAAATGATTTTCATTCACCCATCCGGAAAAAAAATACCAAGCAGTCCTGGAAAGGTCTTTTGTCGGTGGTGGTGACTGACGTTTGGACAACCTTAGCGGAAGCCATCATCATTGAAATCATGTGAGTCATAAACCGATACACCGTGAGAGTCAATTTACCCGCCCAGTAAGAACTCACGGTAGAGTGTTTACATCAATCTAAGGATGTTCAAGAGGCAAATGTTTTGCTGGCGTGTTTAGAAGTCCCGTAAATCGATCCTAAAATAAAAGGGGTGTGACCGAAAAAAAACGAACGACGGCGTTTTAATTGAGAAACTACAATTTTCTCGTTCCATTTAATTTTGTGGCTTCACCGCTATCAAAACTTCCTCAAAAATCATTAGTTATGCGGGCAAGTGGTTACCTAAAGGACTCATTTATTATTTAGACTTGAGAACAATGAACTAGGGGCTGCTGCTAATAGCTTTACCAATAACTTGCCTCCTCTATCTCTGCAGGTTCGAAACCATTTTACCGCCACTTCTTTCTGCAACCCATTTCTGATCGTTTTCCATGCCTTCACGTCACCTTCTTCACTGCTACATCCAAATGACATGCGCAGTATTTCCTCAACGGGCATTGCATGACCCCAAAGATTGAATCCACTTAATGCACCCAGAGCAATTGACGCATTCTCACTAGAATTTCTAAACCCGATAGTCATGGTTCCTCCTCCTGCGAGGGAAAGATTGAGAAACACTATGAAATTATGTGATAACAAAGAGATTTCATTTTAATGTCTGCTTTAATTATAGGGATAACCTCGGGAGTTTCCTTTTCATCATAAACTTGTATCATTGTATCAGTTAAGACGAATGAAGTCTATGAGTGTCGAAAGAAATCCAGAATTGCGTTGGTTTGCCTCATTACAATCTGTGACCGATCCAGGAGGTTGGCACCGTCCGTACCCTCTCATATCGGTCACTCAGGATTTCCCGCACTTCAGGCAGTTTACTTGGTTTGACTTTAGTTTCTTATTGACCCCTTGTAGCATTATCCTTGGTCGAATTCGCCGTTGCATGAATGAGCTCTACATGAAATATTTTCTTCGCTCATTTATTACTTAATTATTATATCGCAAAGCCATATGTACATCCGCGTTTATGTTTCTGCACCCTTTCTCAAAGTCGACTAACTCCGAGAAAGAAGGAGTTTAAAAATGCAAAACAAAAATCAACTAGTGACAAAGAAATAACGCTGTTGCTGACGTTATTGAGTGAGATGCAGACGATTTCTCTACCATAAGTACTGTGTACCTTCAATCTGAAAAAGTTGAAGTCCAAATGAACTATATTTTCTCTCGCCATCTTTGAACACCTCCATCAGCCCTACGTGGTTATTCAACAATACACACACGTGGTGCCACATGTCATCTGCCACGCCTGTCGATATTTTGCTATGAAAAAATTCAAATATAATCATTCAGTTAGAGTAAGAGAATATCAACTGGTTGATATTCCCTTGGTTAGAGCCAACCATTTGGGGATAAATTGTGGTAGTTATCAGTTGTGGTATAGGAATCTATCAGTGAGTTCTCCCCGTCTCCCTCTATCTTCTTCACGGTAGAGGGTATGATAGTGTGCCTAATTATGTCGAATCATTACTTTTTCTCTACCCTTTTGATACAACCCGCTTCAGGCAGCGTGTAAACGCGGTTCTTGAGATATTGGGACCTTGAGCACTCTCAGGGGTGGTGTCAAGGTAATGAGGAATAGAAAAATGAACTTGAATTTGTCTGAAGAGTTTCACAAATGGCACTGTGTCCACCTCTAGCCGCGCGCCAAGCCTCATCTCCGGTACTCTACGCAAACGCAGCACTGAGTTACAAATAGAAACAGGATTAATTGTTGACAGTTAATCACTTCTCAGACAGCTGGAACTCGGGAATTTCTCGTTCTTGTTTGGCTGAACACGGCAATGTAAAGATTCTTACAACGCACTTGCAGAGCTATTGTTCTGCCTATTAAACCTGAAGTTTTGTTTTGCCTCGTTCGAGGTTTACCCTAACTCCTTTTATCAGCCCTTTAAGGCAACAATGTATACATATAATATTTTGTCCCGCACCTCCTCGTGTTTTTCAGCTGTAATTTTATGGTTTCGTTACCGACGTAGCATCCCAATTGCAGCGATTCACCTTGCTCCCGGGGGACTTTATATTCGATGAAAAAACCATCGTGAGTGGTCTTTATCCAAAAGCAGAGCGTGAAACCCCTCAGGAGGGGTGAAATACCAGAGAATGACACATAGCCGAGATCAAAATCAGGAAGCTGAATCTCGTAGTTTTCTGGATCAAAAAGTCCTGTGATATTAAAACAAGAATTTCAAAACAGCAGCCATATACAGATGTAACTTTCCTATAGGATATAGTGGAATGAGAGAAAGGTATGCGGGATTTATATCTAACTTCTTTTCAATACAGTTCTACTTAGGAGGTTAGGTTAAGCACAAGGATTACGTCAAAAGACAAATATTTTTTGAAGTCTACACTCAGACGTTAGCGCGCTGACACAAAATTATTTCAATTAGCCAAGAAAAACAAAACTTTTTGCTGTTTTTTTTCCTGAGGATTTTCTTCAGTCTTGGATTCAGAAGCATATAAACTCGTTATATGCTTCTGAATGGATTATGTTAAAATAGCATATGCTACCGATGGATTATGTTAAAAGAAAGTAGATTCAAAGTTCATTTTTGTTGTTTGTTGTTAATACTACGGTCAAACTCACTGATACCACATGGCAGAGTAGTTTAGGCACTTGAGTTTTACACTAGGAGATTCCAGTCCACATCGTACAGTCAATCACTCCGTTGGGTTCGTCTTTTAAAATCTCAGTGTTAAAACACCTCGTAGCGCTTTACAATAGCAGTTGTGGTTTAAAAGTCTCTTAGTTCGTGAGTTCAGTGTTCCCAAACAGCAAAGAGGAAATAGATATGAGAAAATTTAATGAAGAGTAATGTATACATACCATGCATTAAAAATTATGAATCAAATTCTGGTCGGTATGGGAGTTGAACCCATGACCTCTGCTATATCTCCGGTGAGGTGCCCTAACAGCTGGTTGAGAGTTGTATGATTTTTATATATTCACAGCCATTAAAATTTTACCCACCAAAACCAGTTGAGTCGTCTGAGTCAGCAACACCGCCTTGTTCGTCATTGTTGGTATCACCACCTTTGTCCTGATAGACATGGTCAAGCTCGTTGTGTTTGAGTCGCTTCCAGCCATGAATGCTTTTCCATCCACACCAATCTTGCGATATGTCACAGGAGCTGTCAGCTTAATGATTTCAGGAGAGGATCAACTCAGCTAAGATTAACAGAGGCCTTCCTATATGCCAACCAGTGCCACTGCCACTGCTACTACTTCTAATATCACTAGTTATTACCTGGTTATTTTGTCACCAATGCAAAGACTTGTGTTTTATCAGAATCGGATGCATAAGGAAATAGAATAGAAGGCAAACGAGAGTGTTTTCCCGGTATAATAACTTTCTAAAGGAAGAATAAACACTATTGATTTACGTGCAGGACGGTGCATTATCAGACAGTGTTGATTCATGAAACGATATATACATTACCTTTACAGCCATAGAGCTCCACTCTCATGGAGATGTGGCCTTTCCAAGCTATCGGTCGAAAGCGGATTACACGTGCTATGATAGGTGGATCAACTTGATGAAAAACAACACTGTCCATATTCGTATTTCCATCAAATACCTTCATGAAAAAATGGTAGTACAGTTAATTGAAGGACTGCTCGTATATCTTGTCTAAATTGTATTCTTCTCCTGAAGTAATTTAAATGAAAATAGAATCGAACAAAATGGAAAAAGAACAAGTCCAAACTAACAAAACGAGCCCAAACGAACAAAATTGATTCCAGCAATATCGAACTCAGCCGAGCCGAATCCGTCTATACGCAATCAAACCGAGCCGAACCGACTCGACTGCCCCGACTAACCCGAACTGTTCCGAACTGAATCAAACTAAACCCGGCTAAAAGAAGGTAGGCTTAACCGACCCGACCCATTTCGCTCCTATCCCACCCCGGCTCAGCTCATATCGAACTGTCCCGACCCGATTCGACGCGAGGCGGCCTATCCGATCCGACGCGACTCATATCGACTCGACCTAACTTGATTTGAGCTGAACCAAACACAATCAACCCAAAGAAAACTACTCTTAACCAAATGTAATTTTGTTTGTTTGTCTATGTTTGTTTGTTTGATTGTTTTTTTTCATGAAAGAGACAATTGAATTTTGATTGCGATGTGTAAAGTCCAGCTCACCTTCTCTTCAGTATCTGCTGGTTCCTTGTAATACTGGAAGCTTACTCCATCCTCGCTATACTGCAGCTTGTATTTTTTTACCCACTGAGGATGACCATTCCTTCCTTGTGTTGCTACTCCCGTTACCTTCGTGTACTGACTTCCCAGATCGACCTGGAGCCATTGGTTACCGTCGTTTACTCTGGCTGACCAAGAACCTTGTTTAACGCCTGATCGTTTAAAATGTAATCTCCCCTGGGGAGGGGCATGATGGGCATCCCATTGCGAAGATGCAGAAATTTGTAAGTCGGAGATAGCTCCATTCTCCATGCCAAGAGGCTTTTGACAATCTGATGGTTTTTAGGGATTAAAAAGGAATTTGACCATCAGTGAAATAGAACGAATAGGAAAGGATCCACTGTAGATAATACTCTGCACTTCCTTAGCGGTGTTTGCCATGGTTAGAAGAAATTATGGAGGTCAAAAGAAGAAAGAAAACACAAATTACAAGCTCCTCTTTATCAAGTAACACATGGGGGGCGGGGGGTGGGGTATAGGGGTACAGTCAGTTGTAACGATAAGAAGGAGCAACAAGATAAAACAGGCCCTCTAAAAAATAAAGCCCCAAAAGGTCTACAAATGCACCATCTCAGTTTCTCCGACCATTCTAATGTAGCTTTTTTGTGGCTCTCCTCCTTTAGCCATCTAACCTGAAAATCTAGATCTCCATTCCCCTACATGAATGACGTATATTTCATGAAATGCAAATCATATGTAGGGATGGCGGCTTATTTCGGTCTCTTGGAATCACAAATCATTGGCTTTTCGTAAAATGACATTCATTCTATTGGCATATTTCGCCCAGAATACCCACGAGTTCACCTCAGTGTTACTTTAATTGGTTATTCGCGGGAGTAAGAGGTAAACGGGCACAGCGAATGTCGGTAATGTAAAAACTAAGTGACACGAACTTCAGTTTACTGTGAAGAATTGACATCTAGAGTAATCCTTATCTTTACCAGAACTCCAAGGAATTAGTTTGCAAGGTTCTTTGGTGAAAGAAACATCATCGATGGCTAAAAATGGTCCGGGAGAGAATCTTTTGATACCAATAAACAGAATCTGTTGTCGATAAAAAAAGAAAGCAATTATGATAAGATTTAGGTATATACAACCATGAAAAGATGTGTCTTGAGGGGAAAAGAAATCATAATTTGGTTTAAATCCACGCTAGTTCCAGCAACACTGTCTTAGAAAGCACGTGGAAATCATAAAATCGTGATCACTTTGGAGTTTTCAGAGAGAATTGCAAATCTCTAGTTTCTTTCGCAGCCATTGCTTGGTCTATTGACCCACTCCCTCAAGTTATGCCTGTTAATGGTGGGGTAACTAACGCGTTTCGAGACGAGAACAGAGGCTGCGAAGGAGACTAGTAACTACCTGAATTTGAGTTGAGTTGATTGGTATCGGTAGCTGTACATATTGCCATGCGTTGGTCGCCTCTTCCGCATGAAAAAGCAGTTGAGTTTTGTTCTTCTTTGCGTTGCTTAAGATCACAGTTAGTGACCTCCTGCTCCAGAGTTGAACTTGAACGTGAGCTATGTCGGCGATGAGATACCAGAAGCGAAGGCATTTCCATTCGTAGGCATTTGTGTTGATGATAGGAGATGAGAGAAAAGAGAACAGTTTCTGATACTCTGGCCGGAAGAGAAGCGTATCCTACTGACAATAAAATTCGACGTCGTGTTAAATGAATGTTATTCTCTTGACACTGAACTTTTACCACTGACCAATTTTGAGATTCCAAAGAATATTCCAAATTTTTGAAAGTCGTCTTTAAATATGCTAAAAATATGCCATGGAGGGCGCCATTTTGAAACTTGCCGAGGGTATAATGTCGTTTCCTAAGAACACTTTTAAGAATTCTGCATTTTTTTCCCGAAGTTATTGGAAAATGTTAGGCAACTCACCTCTCAGAGATGGCGAAAGTATCGCCAGATACTTCGTCAGCGCTAACTCACGATCTCACAGCTTACCTCGCTTTCCCATTCCCGCTACATGAGTATTCAGAACCCATCCATCATGAACGTGCCAATCGCACATACTCCCTTCGAAATAGCAGTCTGGACTCGCTGTCGATGGTTTAAGAAGAGGAATAGGTTTTAGATGCCATTTGTGTTTCTTTTTTTCCTTAAAATAACACTACTGGAGGGGAATATCACATATAAAAATGTAGTTAACTTGTCTTGAGGCCTTTATTACTAATTTGATCGTCTGCAAACACCTCGTTAGATGTACTTACTTTGTTTTAAAATTTTCTCACATGCTCCGTCCAACACCGAGAAATCATCTACTGCAATATCGCCTTTACTTCCAGTACCAACTGTTCCTTCTAGTACAATCTGACAATAACAATACTGATACTAAACAAAGATTGACCTTTTCAACGCTTCAAAAAGCCGATGACGAAAGTAAAATAAGTTTCTTGTCTTGTTGGAAAAAATGTGATTAAGTGGATATCTGGTTATTATCCTCTGCCTAAATTTTTTAAGATACAGTGTACACTTCTGAATACCCTTATGAAAGAGATCCTTCTAATTAGGAACCCATGAAAACATGTTCATACAAAGAACGAGACTTTCGGTTGGCCACCAGTCAGCAGCTACTGAATCAGATCGCATCATAGATCATGCATTTCAATCGTCTCTATTATAAGAGAATTGTGCTGATAGAAATCATATAGATTAAAGGCTTTTCGTTGCAAAATTTTTTGAGAAATTGAACACTTACTTTAGACCAATGGGTGCTTTTCAGACTCGTTTGACCAAATCTCCAGCGGTTTCCTTGATCTCCCGACACCATCCAAACAAGCGTTTCTGATTGGTTAGTTTTGAGGTAGATACTCAGATTACCAATGTCCGGCCCGTGCATGTGAAACCAGAACTTAACGCAAACTGTTTCATTAGGTTCCATCCAGTCGCTCAGTAATCTTGCCTCGTCTCCAAAGTTTCTTCGAGAAGCTTCGATATAGATATAAGAACCTGTAAAAATACATTACACGATTATTTTGGGTGCCTGTTTCGTCATTCAAATTTTGAATGCAATTATATGAATCAATTCATTATCAGTTTAACAGCGTATAAAATAAGCAGTGTTTTGGCTGAGTTTTAGAACGCTTTTCTTTTGAGTTTCGTGGAACCAAAACCAAGACCAAAGTGATAAGAGTGGCCAATCAGAGCGATGGAATATGTCCCTTAGAAGACCAAACATGTTGCCTTAAAAATGAAATCGTGTGTGTCCTCAGCTTTGAAAGCACTGATTAATAGGGGTGGCACGAGTTTTTCTGGACCAATCACACAGCGAAATGAAGCAGGACCGATGCAATCTCTGGTTTCTTTAGAAACTCTTTCAAATATTGTTATATCCTGTCATTTTTATAACCTAATTTTTTCTTTTTCGATAAAAGTTATTTCATTTGTATTCGTTAGTTCTCCTTGTTGCTTTATTGAAGCTTTCCTGGCTGCAGGGATTTCTGTTCAAGGACTGTCTTACCATCCTCGCTGAACGATGTGTGATCATAACTCGGCCCAGTTCTTTCCGTTAGCGTCCTGGCCAGAGCCCACGGTCCCATTGAAAAGTAGCATTCTTGTCAGGCTTTAATCCACAGCGGCCTGTTTGAAAGTTGCAGATACCTGACAGGACCAGCGGACAACGCAAAAGCACGATTAAAAAAATAAAAACAACAACAACAACAAAAAAAACACAAAAGCAATTTGATAGCAAAATCTGGAACAAACACCAAAGATTTCTATTTTTCTATATGTGAGGTAAATCAATGCTCGACTGATGTAAAATTGTTATTACTGTTCCCATTTCGAAGAAAAATTTGACCCTTTTCTAAAACATTTGTTGCAAGCGATTTCAAAGCATTCTAGGTCATTTTTCTTCCAGTGCGTGAATAAGGAAAAGAATCCTTCTGGCTAAAATAGCTTGTTATGCGTAAAAACTTGTTACAACTAATTCAAAACTTTTTTCTTGTCCTACCTCTGAAAGATCTGCATCTCTTTTGGGCTGTGGTATTTTTGGAAGTACAAGCTAAATCGTTAAGAGTGCACCTGCCAGAACCTAGAAAACAAACAGATGAGACAACAAGCAAAATTTGTAGCTGCTGATAGACAAGACACCGTGAAAAGAGCAGAAATTTCAACTAAATGAATCGCCAAATGACAAGAGGCAAACATAAAACAATGAGATTATCAGACAATCATAAAAAGTTTGATATGCAAACTTTTGCAAATTACACCTTTAAGAGTATTGCGGTAGGTGACTGACCTCACTCTTTTGGACCTCTCTGAAATTACTCTCAGGACTATTTTTGATTTGGGGAAATCCCCGGGAGCTCCTTGATAAAAAAATCCTGCCACAACATGCGCAGAACCTTTAACGACGACTTTGGTTCTCATAATAGCATTAAGCAAAAAGCTTTGAAAAATTACTCTGACACAAGGCCCGGAAAGTTTCAGTATCCTAGCCATATCCTCTTTTTGTTGTTAAAGACTCGGTTATCCTAATTCTGACTAGACTTTTTGATTGCTCACTCCACTCCCCTCCCCGTTTCTTACTTACCGCACACCGATGGTGTGTTAGTTCCGTCCTTGCAGAAGGGTGTTTTGACTACAAAGTATCTGAAACCAAGAAATTGCACGATCCATCCAAGCGCATTGGTGGGCTAGAAGGACATGGATTACCTGTCAAATGAATACATGCACATTTCTGAGGGATGGAAATAGCACCATCCGTATCGTATCTTAATATCATGATAATTTGACTAAATCAACAAAGTCCACTCACGACAGTTTTTTTCGGTCTGTCACCTTTCGGCAAAAACAAGTCCTCGTTACCGTCCCACACAGCCGTTGTCTAGCAGACCATCCTCTCCTCCTTTGACAAGCGAACTTACTGGATGGACACTCACAATTTCTCTTCATCTGAATGATCTTTACAGGCAAAATACGCCATCACACAACAAATTCTTCTTGACAGCATTCGCCATTCTTGCAGGTGAACTGGTCATCGCTACACTTGAAACCTAATCGTCGTAAAGGCCAGCAGTTTTAGGATGAAAACACCAAATCGCACAAATGTAAATGAGTTGGGCAAAAACGAAAAATCTGTTAATGTGAACTAGAAGCATGAAAAAAAAAGTCAACTTTACAGTTTCAACATTCAACCCGCGAGCCATTTTAATGTTCAAAACCTTTGGCCATGAGTCATTTTGGTAACGTTCTAATGTTATGCAGTTTTCTGTTAATACTTTAAAAAAGATAGCGATTTTGCTCCTAGCGAGACAAAAGAAAGGAAAATCAGAATTGTCAATTTAGAAAAAGCTGTTAGTTTCTAGTTTTAAATCTCCTTCCGCACCCTGAACACCCCATGCCCCATATTTTCCATTTATTTCCATTTTGCTACTGAAAACCATGGGCAACAAATCAGAGATAAATAACATAGAGGAACCTTTAACAATTTCATATTAAACCTTTGTTCTTGAGATATCCTTTCCTAGAAATGAATATAGAATCACCTGGCTGTGCAAAGAGAAGGGTCGTAGCGAAAACAATTCTCAGTAGTTATTGGTGATGTCATCAATTGCAACGTTGATCTTGTTTTACAAGAACGCCTTCTCCTTTCAAATATAACCTAAAAGTGTAACACCAAGAAGACTATCAAGCTTTTAATTAAATAAGTGACCGTGAGGGCATTACTTCTTCATTTCTTTCCTCTGTTCTTACGTTGAATTCCCTTGGCTCCTGGCCAAGCAACACTGATCGCGGTAACCATTTTTCATCCGTGGGTTTCCGGTCATGTGCCACATTAACACCACATTCCGTTTATTTGGATCCCGCAGGTAAAACCTTAAAGGGTCGGCTTTGACTTAGCAGGCAGAAGATATTTAAACCGCAAACACAAGCCCACGGATCGGTGAAACGGCTTCCATGGTAATATCGGACTCTCCATCCGTGATTTGTAAGGAAGAATAGACATAGGCCAAAGATACCTGTAAGGGAAAGATTCGGGGACTCTTATTTACTTGCGATTAACTATCGCGTTTCAACTGAGCCAAAATCGGAAGTTATCCGATGTAAAGTGCTTTGCTAAGGAAAGAACATCGTAGAGAGCGTTAAAGAAACAAAATTGATTTTCAGACGTACAGCCGCTGTACAAGCTGAATGAGCACTATTCCGGTTTCAGTGCCCTTTAATGTATCGTTACTCCTCCTGAAAGGGATGTTATTCGTTTCGAGTTATTCCCTTCCCTCTCCTTCCACCCCTGAATTTTCACTGAACGAGTTCCCCAGACAGTTTGCAAGTGATTAGTATATAGCATGGCCTATAATTTTGAATCAGCGGGCTCAATACTCATAGGGCAAGGAAGACAGACTACACAAAGCATATAGAACTTAAAAATATCTTGTTACCTTCTATGTTCTTCAGATTTTGCGAATATTTTTTGGCGCAAACTTGAAGTGGTGATTGTTACCCCTTTTCCCAACAAACATCACCCTTTCTTCCTACGCTCCTTCAAAGCCACGGCGACCACCAAAAAAAACCACCTCTGCAGCTCTGAGATTTCCCTATCTGCATTAAAACTAAACCGGGTAGGTTAATAAAGGTATTATCACGGACAAGGTCAACTATCTGGACATGTCCTCAGGGTTATGCCAATCAGCACTATCCAAACTGGACATAGCAATCTTCTACCACCACAGGCTGATAAGGAAATTGATAAAAATGTTTAAAAAAATTAGAAACGGACAGAAAATGCTATTTTAAAATCAAATACGAAAAAGGATCGAGCAAGGCGAGGAGAAGAGTTAAGCGTGAAGTAGAACTCATTTTAGCCCAGTGACATTAAACCATGGCCAATGTAAAGCGGGATCTTGATGTTTCAAAACCCATGAACAAAACATGAAAGATTCCAAAATATTGTTGCTTTCAACGAATGAGAACGTATAGTACTTTTAAATCAGAATGGGCCAGTTAATTGCGATTAAAATGGCTTCAACTGGTTGGAAAAAGAACGGCATTCACCTTTGAAGATGGAGATGGCCTAACAATCTCAGGTTGACAATATTCTCCTGATAACTTGGAAACGAAGAAGCAACTTGTTTTGATATGCAGACATGTTAAGAGCCTGTTGGAAACTTTCTCCATGGGAACACCCTATCTTTAGTAATCTTTGTAAGACAGGTTTAAAAAAATAGCACACCTTAGAGATTTTGGCAACTCTCTTTACGTTACCGATTACTAAATTGGGGACGCTCACATTTTAAACGAAAACTGCTATAAACGTATCATTGTAACGAGGTTCAAGTTGAGTTAAGTCTAATGAAAAACAGGCTCTCTGCCTTAATGTTATACATCTGACCTAATTTGCGGATAATTGTTTGGTAGGGAATCGCAAAAAACCACAGAGGACAGTCAAAACAGAGAAAACATGAAAAAGTTTCTTTGGTTACTATGCCGCAAAATAATCAAGTAAGTCTTGATTCGTACTGAAGTGAGATCTTTTGCTATATAATACGTCATTAATTGACAAAGCGTGTTTGGTCAAGATGACTGCATGTAATTCTCGTCCTTCTTTTTAATTTTTATGTACCTCTACTTCGTGTCACTCCAAAAAAACGTAGAGCAAAGAATTCGGCCAATATTCAGCCATCTTGACCTCACGCTTGGTCAATAACGCACATGCACTGACCTTCACTGTGAAATTCCCTGGCTGTTTGATAGTGTCAAATACAGCCGTGAAGGATGTGTTCACACAAGACAGGCTCACTGCTGGATTCACTGTTATATTTTGTCCAAGCGTTGAGATATCCAGTTGTAACGGGCAGTTTGGGCAATACAAACCATCGCAACAGAACTGGAAAAATCCTATTTGGAATAAAAATCAGAAGGATTGTGTGCCACGTCTGACGTCTATTAGAGCAACTTAATTTTTTAGCTTTTTCTCCCGAGCTGGATGAAGGGGTAACTCTTTTTCATTAAAGGTTTGCTATTTCACAATCAAAGCTTCTGTAGAAAATAGTAAAGTTACTTTTCTAATCATAAAACTCCTATATTACAAATATTTCGTAATAGAAATGATTATAATTATAATGTCAGCTGATTTTTCCAACGATGATAAGACAGTCATTCATGTTAAAAAAGAAAATTTGAGGATAAGAGGTCGGTTAATTTTTAATACTCTGGTAACTTAAAGGTACATGTAGCATCATAATTAACATGCAAGACCTGTGTAACTCACCCGAAATGCGCAATTCCGAACCAACAAAGCCTGGTATAGATGTTTCGTGATTGTCGAGTGTTAATTCTAGCCTGCGTGTCCCTATCACAATTAAAAAAACAGTAAAGAATTTAATGATAGCTCCACTACGATTCTGAATGACTCTTGCCTCCCGGCCATGACAGCTGATATATCTTACGACATAAGCGCAAGTCATACCTGGTTTAGTCCAAAATAGTCTTCTTCCTGGAATAGGTCTTTCATATTCACCATTTGGTCTACGCATGCCCAAAGATACGTGGTCAAGGCCTGCTATTTCACTCATAAAGACCTCCATTTGGTAAATGCGGCATTTTTCCAAATAGACTGGTTGCGATGTTTGCTGGTCTTTATACCTGAAAAAAAAGACAACAAAAACAACAAAAAAGCGTGATATAAAAAGAAGAACAGCCAGAAACCTTGTGGTATATTCCTAAAAAGCTTGTGGCGGTTTCTTTGTGTGAATCTAAACAGCAGTAATGCTCCTTTTCTTTGAGCGTTTCAAAAATCTGTCGAAATGGTTTCCCCGAATATCTTTGAACGTACCAGGATGCACGTTCAAGTTTTAAGCGACCCCAACCGTATCAATTATTCTTTTACTTGTCTTACTTGTCCCATTGATGGTGGTCAGTCCATCTTTCAACGGTAATGATTGGCTGCTTTGAAACAGTCCTTTCTGACTTCTTGTCAAAACTTTCAATGCCTTCCTCAGTAACATCGTGCATCCATAGTTCACATAAATCATCGCATGACACGTAAAATGTGTAATTGCCACTTTCAGGAGCCTGTAAAAGAATAAATTCAATTTCTAAATTATAAAAGGAAAGACACAGAATAACCCAAGGTTACACAAAATTGCATCTTCGAATACTTTTTTCTGATGAGCTATTTTGCTGTCGCGCTGTTCTGCCACTCATTCTAAGTCACGCGATTTTCTACGAGTTCCAGTACGCAGATGGAATTTATGGAGAAGCGAGTGCACTTTTTCCACCTCTATATTCGTTGAGGTTATATATTCGAAATTCCCACCTTAGATTTTTCTGTTGTGCAATTTTTGTTCGTTGACTTTCCACGAAATACTAAGGGTGAAGCAGTCATTTCAACCGTTACTACATTGAAAGACCGCTATTGACTCTCGAGACGATTTCCCAGAGTTGGTTGATGACTTGTATTCACAATTATAGTGAAAAACTCACCTGTAAGTAACCAGTCAAACGTTGAATGTACTTTTCTGCCACGTTAACCGGTGCATCGAAATCTCGCAAGATTATTTGGCTTTGAGGTTTAATTCGGAAAGCAGGATTTTCGCGCATAGTTGGTGCCTTTTTAGTGTCGTAGTTAACATTATACCATGCATCACGCCAGACTCCGTGGATTTCCCCTGTAAACTCTACAAAATAACGATAGATGGGAGCCAAATGAACGAAGATAAACACACCCTAGCTATGAAAAAATTTTGAAATGCAAGATGCCTACGAAAAGATACAAGTTCTGAACGACAAAGTGTCATTAAGTTAAAATTGTTATTTTGTCAGTATATAGGCAAGTGTGTGTGTTCTCTGGATAACTGGGCGGAAATTTACTATGTAAACAGTAACACAGCAGAAACTTTTCAATTTTAATCCATTATCTTTTGACCAAACGATGTGGCAAGTATTGAACAATAATAATAATAACAATAACTTTATTTAAGTGTCAGTGTATTTTAGCTCTGCTGTGCTAATTGGGGACACTGTAAATAAGGAAACAAATATCGTAAATAAACAGAAACTCGTTAAAAACCCCAACTAGTAGGAGGCAAACCAGTTGGCTATTTACAAAGCGTGCAGGAGGCCACCGAAGACAAATCCATCCAGGGGCAGGGAGGAGAACTTGAACCCGGGACCTCCGGCTTACAAGTGCAGCGCCCTAACCACTAGGCCACGCTCGCCTCCTATAAACACAAACCTGCGTGAGAGACCTCTCTCCTGCAGTTCCTTTGAAAGAGGAAGCTTCGAAGTAACGTGGATACCACAGTTGTGTATAAACTTTAATTTAACTCTATTTTTTGGTAATTTACTGCAACAGGCGAAACTTACCAATTGTGCGAATCACAACCTGGCAAAGAACTAGCGTGACATTGTTACCAATCAATTTCAATGTCACGTAACGTCCCCGCGCCGGAGGAGAACAGCGTACTTTATAATCCCACGATTTCCCATAGGATACGGACTTGGTACAAGATGGTAAACTGGTTTCATCTGTAGATACGTTAATGTTAAGTATTCCTTTATCTCGTGGACAGCAGTCAATGTTTTCGGTGATCTCAACAGATTCAACGTGAAGGGGCTTTACAAGGGTCACCTGCCACCAAGGGTTGGACTCCTGCAAGAAACAAAGGCAAGAAAAAAAATGAGAAATAATGAGAGGAACACAGACAACGAGAAACTGGTAAAATACCCAAACAAACAAACAAATAACTGCAATAGACAGACGATTGTCTGAGTCAACATCAATCAAAGGTTCATTATATATATATATATATATATGTGCATATAGGCTATATATTCTATTACAATAACTCTTACCTTTTTTGACCTAAAGCATGTGGAAAAGGATCTATCAATGGCCAGAGAAAGCTCATGTGGTAGTAGAACACTCGAGCTTTGGAGCAAATTTTGACGTGAAAAGGAATTTTCTGAGAGATTTAAAAGTAATGATGAAAGTTAATTATGTTTGTGGCTGAAGAATAATAGGAAAAGTCATTACACATGTTCGCGGACATAGTCAATTGTAAAAAATACTTTTAAAAAAAAGTGAGGATATCTCTTCAAGTTTCATTACGTATCATAAATCGGTTTAAGTAATGTTCGTTATGTTTTAAGATCAGGTTTTCTTGAAAAGTCAGCATGATAACAGACTATTGGCTATTTTATGCCAACTATCTCACTAACGGTTTAGATTGTGGGACATACCGGACCGTTTGAAGCACAGAGCATTCTTATACGTTTTGCAATCTACGTTCCTAATTCTTGATGAAATAGCCGAAAGAACTGCACAACTCTGGACTCCATGGTAGCCAGAAGGATATCCAGGCATCCACAGGGAGGCATTCAACGGGTTGCCATCAATCCAAACCCAGTCATCTCGTGCCAAGAAACCAATATGCAAGTTGTCCGGTTTTGGTCTCATTCCTTCCAGCTTGTTAGATAAAGCAGACCTTAAGCCTTCCCGTGATACTTTGGCCAGTGTACCACCTTTTCGATTGCATTCTATTTGAGCGAAATTCCATGTGAGTGCGCTCTGGGTGTGAATAGAGAAGCAACCGCCTTGGAAATGGAAGAAATTCGGACCACATGCAAATGGTGCTGAAACAAAAAGTTGAGAGTAGGGTTTTTAAAAAGGGACCGAGGCTCTATAAATTCTTCTAGTTGGTAGTTATCAATTAAACTGCGTCAATCCTTTGGTCAGCGAAAGCTGTCTGTGAAGAGCTCTAAATCAGTATTTTTTAAGAGTACTTATGAAGAATACTGGTGCAGGGTTTCAGTGTTGTTTGGGTCTTTTTGCTCACAAAAGAAATTGTATTTAATTGACAAAATGCTCGTTCATAAGGCATGTGGATATATAAAGCTGAAAAACTGGAAATTTTGGCTTTTCAAGGAATAGAAACATTTTAAAAACCAATATTCAAGGATTTGTAAAAGTATTCAACAACTCACCAGTTTTATTACACCTTGTCTTGACTTTGACTATTTGCTCTATCGATAGTGCCTGATTGTAAACTTGTAAACAGGAGATCCTGCCGCGAAAGAACCTATTCCATCTGTTTGTACCTCCGATCAGCACCTCTGAAGCCGTACTTAGTTCCATATTTACTTTGAGAACTCTTTGGGTGACAACACTATTATTGACAAAAATAGTTGCAATTCCTGTTTGGTAATCATATGTCGTTCCAATAAAGTTCCATTTGTCTAATTTCAAGATGTTTCTCTTGTAGAGAAAGTATGCCTTTAAAGTTTTCCTATCCATATATGTCACTCGAACGCCAAGTGATTGATGAAACACCTTCAGCGAGCAAGTAAAAAATGCATAAGCTGTTTCATACTTGTAAATAAACCCGGTGGAGTTTTGGAGATACACCCAAGAAAAAATACTAGTAGAAAACCTTGTGTCAAGTTCTCCGTTATTTTCGAGGTGCACGAAACTGTCATTCATACCACTGAAGAAGAAGGAGCCATTTGGATTTCCAAAAGGACCAGGTGCAAACGTAATGCCATAGGACTTAGCTTCAGTGGCTCCATTTGGACTCAAGTCTACCGTTCCATTAGCACCCCTCAGAGGAAAGAAAGCCACTGGCATAGGAACATCTTACAACACACAAAAAAACGACTGTCGTGATCATCAAGACATAATGGTATTTAATACGTTTATCACGGTCGGTGAAGCATTTTTTTTTGTATTATAGGCCAATGATAAATGAAACAGAACAATTACGCAAAGCACACTCTACCTCGAACTAATTTTTTCTACGTCTTTGCTACTCTATCTTTCTATATGTCTTTGCTACTCTATCATTTCTGATCCAGCATAGTTTATGGGGGGAATTTTGGTTAGTTAGCCCTCCATTACCCTCGTTTTGAGGAGAAAGGCAGATATCCCCACAAATTTCGCAGCCCGAGGCTCTTAAGCATCATCTCTAAATGGAATACAATACTTTGAATCAACGCGAAAATAACTCAAAATTTGTATTAAACTGCGGAAGAAGTTTCCGTTTGAGCAACTGAAGTAATTTTTACTAGATCGATTTCTAAATTTTAATTACGTATCTTTGGAAACCATACCGAATGGCTGTTCACAGATGTACCCTTTAACACTGTTGCACGATTGATCGTTCCAGCGCCATCCATAACCAACCCAGTTGGAAGACCATCTTATAGCATTCAAGAAAGACCCACATTTTCCATCTCCACTCGGCTCCCTCGGGCCCCACAGATTATGCTTATTAGAAACCACCTGTCCATCTATCCAGACCCAATTGAATTGACCGGTCAATCCAAGATAAATTCCACCGCGGGTGTCAAATTTTAGCTCTCTTCTCCTATTGGCTAAAGCGTCCATCGTGGACGCGTCCTTGGCAACGGCAAGATCGGCGTTGGATTGGTGGCAAAGCCTTCGTGCGTCACTCCACTTAAAGGTTGAACTTAAATAGAACAGAAAGCAGGAAGTACCGGCTCTGTGCCAGCCGGGTTCGCATCCAGAGGTTATATTACCGCCTAAAAATAAGGCCCGAAACATTAATCATTAGATAATGGTTTCTTATTTATGTCAGCACCCCTCATGTAAAAGGTTCCTTTCCCTTAGATTTTCTTGCAAACGACTTTAAGAATGATCTCTATAACCACGGTGTTTTTAATGTATTCTATTTTGAGCAGAAACAAAACGCTTTGCAAGTGTTACTTTGTTTTGTATTCTCACCTGGTTCAGAAACATTAAGAGCGTAAAAAGAGAATACTGTCTTTCTCCCACAGCAACTGTCATTTCGGTGATTATCGAGGCTTATCATCTGACTGTATGGACTTCTGTCAATCAAGTAAATCTTACGAGCGTTAATCTCTGTGCCACTGCTTAGGACGACAACATCCAGAGGAAAGCTTGTGTAATTAACAACATCCAACTTCGGTGTGATGAAACTTTTTTCCTTCAACACTGCAGGGTAGATAAAGTATGGTTTCTCTTTCACATTTCCCCGTGCTTTTTCCAGAGTGAATCGAAATTCCTCTGAGTAAAGGCTGTGGTCGGAGGGCTGCAAACCTATTCGAAAGTTTCGGCCTTTGTTCGAAGAAACGTAGAAGGTGTTTGATTCTGGAGATGAGAGAGGTAAGTAAAGAAAATATGACCATACAGGACCATGCAAAAAGTACAAAACCGAAACTGAAGTGGCGAATTATCTAGATGGAAGATAGATGTACCTCTTTGGAAACAAGTTCCCCTTTGGAATGTGAGGTCGTCAAGTGCTGCATCTCCGGAGTAACTTCTGCCTCTGATACCATCTATGACTACCTACAAAGAGATAAACAACTGTACCTACCGGCACTTCTGAAAACTATCAGTCTAACAGGGTAGGTCATCATCGATAGAGACAATCATGGTAGAGAATTGGTTCACTATGTTTGATAAAGAAATATTTAACAAGTTAGACTGGACGGAAAACTAATATCGATGACTTTTATCAATGAAGCTTTACTGTTTAAAAACATTCAACAAGTAATTGTCAATCTAAATTTTGTGGTATAAAATCCTTAAACTTACGCAGCAAGAGAAAAGCAAAATATTAAGAATTGTTCACGATCTTTATAGAGTTAATATTGCGTGGATGTAAAATCATAACAACATAACCTACTTTATACTGTCCTGTCTCGTTGAGACTAATTTGCTCGCTTATCCATTGATCTCCTTTATTCTCGGATTTAAGCCAAACCGGTTTAATCCTGTTTTCATTTTGGTTCCGCACGTAGATAACAACACAGCTCATGGTGGAGCCAAACATGTGATAATAAAATGTCATGCACTGTGGTCCCAGCATCCACGGACTCTCAAGCCTCGCTGTGTCTCCACGGCTTCTAGGAGCTGAAGTTTCGATATAAAGGAACTTTCCAAATCCTATTTTTGGAAATAAGATGATGTTAAAGCATCTGATGACATCGTGACGCGTTTTACAACATCATTCTCTCAGATATAGTTTCCTTTTCGTCTTCTTGTAAAATCTTTACGTTTCAAAATCGAAAAAAGGGATCACGCGGGGAGCAAACATAGTTTCTGTAAAGTGCTATTGAAATAGAGCTAATAGAAATAATGAAAAAGATACAGTTTCTAAAGTAAAAAATCCATTTTGTCTCTTGTCACTCAAAACCCCTTTTTCTTCGTCAGGAACTTCCTCCAATATTCTCTTCAAGCGGGAACCTCTTCGAATTCATTATTTACCGTCTGTGTTGGCATTCACCCTCGAAATGTACACTTTTATAATGGGGTTACCTATAGTAGCCTCAAGACAGTAGTGTTGGCATACATGTGTCAGTCGGTAGAAGTAGAAACATAGAGTAGGAAAAAAGTGATGAAAATAGCAGGCAAAATGTCAATATTCGACATATTAGGGGCATTGCAGCTCGAGATGTTATTTTACCTCGACGTTTAGCTGTTTTTTTGCCTCTCATTTAACAGATTTATACATAATGTCATCTCAAACTAGTTCTCTAGTGTGTCCAAAGTAAACCCCTAACAAGAAATTTACCTGATGTATGATCAGCTCTTGGCCCAGTATTAACACTCGGAGTAAATCTTCCGATTGACCATTGAAAATCTGCCTTGGTATCTGGCTTCCAAAAGCAAAAATGGGAATCAAAGTTGCAATTTCCTAGAAAGAGAACGAAGAGAAAGATCAATCGCGGTAAATGTTTGTATTATACATTTTTCCAATGGTGAACTAAAAGGTGGAGAAGAAAATTAAAAACTAAAAAACAAACAAAAGGAACAACAATACTTAATTAAGAAAATGAAATCTTCCTTATTTCACTATTTTGGCATCAGTTTGACCTCAATTGATAATCAAATGCACAAGAGGGCATTATGAAGAACAATGTCTGTAATCGAAAAATTATGAAAATATGACGTGAATGCTCAAAGCTACCATTGAAATTCACCAAAGAAGTCAACTAAGTAGGGCCACATGATATTACGAAACAGTAGTAAAGTACAGCTGTAACGTGCAGTTATTGTTGTAAAATACCTAACTGTTCGCCTGACGTTTCGGTTCGATTTGCACACGTTCCATCCGTCAATATCACATCATCGACTGCCACGTCCCCCTGGTAATTAGGGCCAACGACTCCTCGTAGCGCTACCTGCAAAAATTTTGTCATTGATATTCCTGAAATTTTTCGCCGCGTAAACCATTGCAATTTATACTTATTGGTATTTTACTTTCTTCGGTGTAATTATCATTTAAAATTGTATGGACACTTGTTTCTGCGAGAACTCCCGCAAACAATCATTTCTACGCCAAAGCTCAGAACATCAGCACTTTCGTAAACATTGAAATAGGTTTGGAAACGTCGGTACGATATATGTATTTCTTTATATTTCGGAAGAAATTCTCCAGTTTGCAAATTTATTGCCCTTTCAATACTTCTTTCTTTTCTTCTAGTTCGCTTCCAATTCGAAGTTTTAGCTCCGATATCTAACTTACTTACTTTCTAACAACCCGGCCCAGATTGTAGGAAAATTTGGGTTGACCTCAGTCGGATTCTGGTCTATGTTTTTTCTTCTTAGGCTCCGTGGATGGGTATCACAAACTTATCCAGGATTATCGAGTGCTTTCTAGGGAAGAGGAGGCCGTGGGATGTAAGGTGCCAGAGGAAAGAATCTTTGTTGACAGACTCATTACGCCGGAGTTCGTCACCCTATGGAATCGATAAGATAAATCCTACCTGAAACTCGTCCACATTAGGTATATCGACAACGGCCTTTCTCCACTGGTTGCCTTGGTTTCCAGTCCTTTGCCAAGTCAGGTAACTTTGTGGTTGACCTGCAGCCCTCACAAATACTTCAAGTCTTCCCATATGTAATCCATACATGTGATAAAAGAAGTGTAAACATTTTGGTCCCCAGATGAACGGACTCAGCAGTTCTGCAAACTGATGTTGTTTTGCCGGGCGTGACGCTTCGATGTGGATATATTTTCCACCTCCTGTAAAGATATGTGCGAATAATTATTGATAAGCAGCTATTATGATCCATGCTCTGCTAGACAAGAACGCGACCGGCGAAGAAAAAAAGTAACGAAAAGAAAGTGAAGGAAATCACTGTAGTTTAGTTACAACAGAAACGCTTTGCTTAGCTTTAAACTTAAGTTTATTCCTCAGTATTGAACTGCGCATCCTCTACTGCGCATAAAAATCATGTAATCAGGCGAATAAACGCGTGCTGATTCAGAGAACACAGTAATGAGACATAAGCGGCTTTTTTACCTTCACTAGAAATCGTTTGCGATCAAGTACCAACCTGTGTGGTCTTCGGTCGGTCCAGTCCCTTGGCTTGGTGTTCCATGTCTTCTTAGTACCCAATCCATTTGGTCTCCGGTGAAATTCAAGTTGCGCCATCCGCAGAAACCCTCATCAAAAGTACAGTTCACTAGAATTTCAAACGGTTAAGTGGAACGGAGAAATTCACTAAACAATAAAATGGAACATTATTTGCATAGCCAGAAATTAAGAACGGTTACATCTTGCCGTGTGACTTACACCAATAAGGCCTATTGAAGCGACTGCAAGTGGCTTCACTCTCTTTGTATGGAATTCTATTCAAACGCAGGTCAAGCGTCTTGATTTTCTCAGGCTTCACTGACTTACTGTTAGTATATCTTTTTCCTTCATAGTCAATGCGATAGAATCAGCTTACGAGGAAAAGGGTCCGTACCAAGGTCCATCATTCCCAAGCTTATTACTGCTTAAGTAGGGGAACTACATACTGACCTGCCTCATAAATTCGTTAAGTTCTCCGACAACTTGCCGAAACACATATTAATGCTACGAGATTATGTCTCTTGGCCGAACCACGATATAATATTGCAGTCGGCCCGGGGCTCCCCGAAGTCCTAAGTGCTAACCTCCGTGCTAACCCCCGTATATACCTGATGCTTTGAAAACAAAGGTATTTTGTCTACTAAAGGTAAACTAATTCCCTCCGTAGATATAAATTTGCTAAAAAATATTCGCTTTCTCCAGTTGTAAGAACATTTATCTTCTAACTGTACCTTGAAATGCCCCAGCTGGCATTATATTCTCAGGAGAGACGCACGTTAAATTTGTGCTGAAACTAATATCATCAATGGCAATATCAGCTGTGAAACTTGCGCCTGCCATACCCTCAATTACGACCTGAAAAGAAATGATGTAAGCATTGTCAGAGCAACGATTTACAAGAGTGATTGACTGGTTTATTTAGCGAGTCAGTAGAACAAGGAAACAGATTAAGACATTTATATTTCTTGATGCTTATACGAATGATTTGTTACGAAGTGGTAAAGCAAAAATTGGGGCTCATAGGTGACTATAAATGGGATGGTCAAATAACATGCAACAGCACTCCAAAAATAAATTATCTTTGATCTTCGAGGATATTTTTTCCCATAGTGCATGGTATAGTGTATTGACTGAGATTTGCCTCGCTACCTGGTAGCTTCCGGTGTAATTCAAGGTCGTACAGCCCTCAGTCCAGCTGCTGGAAAGTTTTCCTCCGTGACTGCTCCATACCCTAAATTCTTTTCCCGCCTGATCTCTAACATAGACAGACAGAGTCTCAACGGCGCTGCCGTACATGGAGTAGAAAAACGTTAACCGCTGGTTGCCTCTCATCCAAGGACTGTATAACTTGGCCCTCTCGTGATATCTACGTGGAAGTGACGTTTCGATGTAAATGTACGAGCCATTTCCTGAAAACAAAAATTTAGTTTGACCGTTAACTTTACATATAGGCATCCGACATCAATCGCTTATCCAGCGTCTCCTCTGAAAGAGCGGTCTGGTCACAGATTTGAATGGTGTCACGATCGTATTTTTGTTTCATGATATTGAAAAAAAAAACAAAACAAAAAAACAACATCCACAACAACAAAAAAATTGATTTGGAGGCTCTTTCAATTATCTACCTGAATGGTCTTTGCTAGGTCCTGTGTTAAGACTAGGAGTAGCCCCTTGCCGGAGTAGCCAATCAAAATGATCCATGCCTCTTTCATTCCGCCAGTTGCACAACGTTTTTTGATCAAAAGAGCAATTCCCTGGAAGCAAAAGAGGTGTTCAAATATGATTTTATTTAAGTAAAATATGTTCACAAGTTTTAACGCTTTAACAGGAGATCCTCACTCAGTGGTTGTCAGGCTGCGGTAAAGATCTTAACCACTCAACCACACATAACCCTTTAAAATTAAATCTTTAGAAAATTTAGAAAGGACCAGTTTTAACGTTAGGTCGTTGTACACTTGAAAGAAAGAAGAAAAAAAAGAAAGAAAGACAAAGCGAAATACTACGGACAAAAAAAAAAAAAAAGAAAAGAAAAAAGAAGAGAAAAAGGTAGATGAAGGAAGGTAGGCAAAGGGTTGATGCTGGAACTTTTTTATAAGATGTAAAATAAGTTAAGTTTAAAGCAGATCCTACGCTCAACATTCGAGGTTTTTGTCGACTTGTTATCATGAGTTAAAGACAAGCCTAAGTGAGGTCACATTCCAGTTATTGCTTGGAAGCTCAATGTCACCCTGATAACTAACCATGACATTCAATTACCTGAAGAAATTTGATTGCGCAAAAACACCGAATCAGATTCACAGCAGTGCCACAGCTTAAATCAGGACACAGAGATACAGTTATTTTTTTACGGCATGAGATCATAATTAATGATCAAACGTTTTCGAGAAAAGTTCAACGTGTGGTTTACCATCTCCCTCGTTAATGTTTGTTGTCATAGAAACCCAAGTTAGATTCATGTCAATAAAACAGCGGCCACTTGAAAAAAACGCTTTAATTTCAAATTGATACCCTTTATTCTATATTTCTATGAAAAAAATTGTTAACAAAGATCTCTATGAAATTGATTCCTAGTGGAGTATTCGGAGAGTGACTTTAAACAGTCTTTTCATCATAAAAGTCCTCAATTGCCCGCAAATTGCCAATAACGCATGGAAATTTCACATTTGCGAGTTCTGAGCCAAAGGTCTGCAATTGCCCTCTTTTCAATTAACTCTTACCGGCAGTGAGGTTATGCTCAACCATAGGCGGATGATAAAGTTGGTGAAACCAAGAAAAGAAAAAAAAAATTTAGACGCTTTCTGAATGCTTACTTATGAAATCTTATAAAAAGAGAATTTCGGTCATTTACATGATTGAACTTGCAGCTGCATTTAACAAAGCCGCAGATTAAACGTCGTAGTTAGCGATTCTATGCCAAGGAAAGGGAGAGTGTAGGCGGAAAACACCGGTCAAAAGACAATCTGTGAAATATTATCAACAAGTATCATATATTCTCAAGCCTGATATCAAATGCGCTTTTTACTCCTTCATTATTGCAGATCGGGATACAAGGAAGATATCCTTTACTTGGACGTTTTAAATTGAATTGGATGTATTTCCTTTCGTTGATTTAGTATGTCATTGGCCTAAATTTTACTTTCTGTATATCCCAACAATAAAAACGATAAAAAGATACTTTATAATGAAGGTTTTGGAGGACTGAAATTTAAAAAGAGGGAATATGTGAAATGCCGGGGATTTTTCGATATTTGAAGATGAACAAATCATTTTGTTTATTTTTGCTAATGGTTAACACTGATTGCGAATTTGAATAATCTTCGCGATGGCAAACACTGAGAGAAACAGTAACGTCTACAACCTTGAATTTGGAAGGAAATACAAGTAATGGAAGAGGGAGACAATTTATCACTTACAACTGACGTGAGGAAAATCAGTAAGAAAAATGATTGGCAAGATGTTGTCTTGGATATAAGAAAGGAAATTAATTTCACGCATTTCCTTTGTAAAACCTACCATAATCCCAAATGGAAAACTTACCGGTAAGGTCTTGAGAAGAACCACCAATTGTAGCGAGAAATACATGGGTCAAAAGCCATATCGATAATTCTTGGAGGAACTTGAACATAATGATCTTGTAGTATGCACAGTCTAAAAAATTAGGACAAAAAAATAGTAACAGTGCTTTTAATGTTTCTAAAATTGATTACTGGTGATGAAGTATTTTAGAATCAAGAGAATATAAACAGTTTACATTCTCTTGTTGGAACAAAATTTGCAATGATTTTACCTGGTATTTTAAGTTGGCGATGCGCAACTTTGCAAAGCTGTCATCCCTCAAGGAAAGTCATACCTTCAATCGTATGTTGTTACATGCGCTCTTGTCAAAGAAAGGGTGTTTAGCATAACTTATTACCAAACATAGAAACTAAATATAATCAGTAGAAAGTGAAAAGCTGAAATCATTAAAGCCGCAGGAGAAAATTGCGTCGGAGAAAAATAATGAAAAAAAACTTAAACAAATAGGAAGTTTCAAATTATTAAATCGTTTACCACCAAGACAGGGCATTCGCATTTATTCTTTATCTCAAGCGGCTCAAACTTGGCAAAGGAGTAAACTGTTTTGATAAATAAAACAGCCATCTGGGACATTTACTTTTTACATAGGGAAGAAAATTATTTAGGACATAATACTGATATTGAAAATATTCTACCTTTTAGATAGCTAAGCAATTAAATACGCGAGGCAAGAAAGAAAAAGCTGAACCTATAAAAGGAGAGTTCAAGAGAATATTGCTGCTAAATATTTGTTAAAATTCTATGTTACCAGCTGCATTTTCGTGCAAACGAAATCAGTTGTTGAAATTCCGTTTGTGGAACATCATCGTCGAAAATCATTATTTAAATATGTCACCTTTGGTTATTGCTAATAAAATCGTTCTATCACTTTTCACAGAAGTTGCCATTTGATTTCTTTGTAGCTATCAAATTGGACTGACATCCAAAATATTTTCATTCGGCTGTGATGTTTCTCTCTTTATTTTACTCGGACATCCATTTACTATTGAAGACGTTAGTCTTACGAAAATACAACACCGGTATTTCAATCGAAGTCAAACTTAACTGACGTTCTTTTCTTAATCCAATTGTTTCAGTTTGATCGGAAAATGTCTCATGACGAGTTGTTGTCTATCGAAAATTGACTAACAAAGGCTGGCCGAGTCCTCAACTAATGGTCAGACAGATGAGGTAAGTTGTGTTTTTAACAATTTGGTGGGAACACTTTCTACTGCCGCTAAGTAACACGATAATAACAGCAATAATAATAATAACAGCAATAATAATAATAAGAATAATGGTGATAATGATGATGATGATGATGATGATAATGAAAATGATACTAATATCAATAATATCGATGATGATATCGATGATAGCGATAATATGAGTAATATCAATAATATTAATAATACCCTCTCAATATCCTCTCCTCAAGTCATCCTCCTTAAAACCTTTGAGACAAGAACAATTTCTCTCAGTTTGGCCTTTCGCTGTGCAACATCTTTGCAAATGTGACTTTTGCCTCATTCCTCTAATTACTAGTTTCGAATCTTAATGCAAGCATTAAAGCCTTGAAAAATCACCAAAATCGGCTAGTTTTTATGATCGTTGCAACCTGTAATTTTCAAATCAGTCCTATATCGTAGGTGTACTCAAGCCTCAATGGCTGGCATTTTTTCTTGGGGCTTGTTGAGGATAAAAACGACCTTTTCAAAAGCAAGCAGCGGAACTTTGATAGGAGATACGCAAGCTAAATATACCCCGATAGAATTACTCATTATCACTAGGAGAAAAAAAATGGTTAAAGGACGCCCTTTTTGCGCTCAGTTAGTCACTGAGAGTCAATTATGTGGTTGAGTTAAAAAATTTGAGAAAGTTTTGAACTCAATTATATTGGAGATGAGAGGGAATAGATGTTCAAAATGAGAATACTGCTCCGAAAGGGAGTCGAGAATTGGTGAGTCAGAAGAACGGATTAGCAGGTTCGTATCTGCTACTCAAAGCAAATAGAGAGCACTCACTTAACATCAAGGACCTGCTCGATAACAGTCCACGAAAGCACCTCTTAGATTTAAACCTGTCAGAATATGTCAATTTGAATATTAGGGCGTTTGTTATCGACGATGTTTTCTTGCGTAATTGATTTCACTTCATTAAGGCAAGTTAACAATCGTTTGACGAAAAGAAGAGCAGTGTGCACACGATAAGAACTACCTATCATTTTCCTAAAAAATGGCTATTTGGTTAAACTGCGCTATCAGACAACGAATTGAAATTTCTGGCGCCTTTCTTGTATGTCAAATTAATTTACGAGGGAGATATTCTCGTCCCATAGAAGACTTTTGGAAGTCTAGATCAGTAAAATTCTCTAGACTGTAGACTGGTTGAGAACTGAATTGTTCGACAATTTCCTCGCAATTTTCTTTATTTAAAGTGTAGTAAACAGTACCAAGCATATTAATGCACCGTAATTAATGCTTTAAAGTGTCCTACAAGTCTTCAATTGAAGAAGTTAATATCTCCTCATCAAACCCACTATTTTCTAAACTTTAGAGCCTGTGCTGAACTTTCTAACCTCTAAACACGACGTTTTTTTTCCGTATAGGTGAGGGACGCTTTCAAATGAGCATGAACTGATGAACGGAATTCTGTGTCTCATTTCACCTGGAGATTGACATCACGGCCTCAAATAAAACAACACCTGTCAGAATTAGCGCTGACCGGAATTTACGACCTAGATGATTGAGTGCCATTAATGAAGCAGCGGCGCATAAACGCGAATTTTCAAACGCACTTGAAATAAAGCTATTTTTATTTCCATGCATTACATGTTACAGCTAGAACCGTAAACTCTCATAAGAACTAGACAAAGAAACGAAAATTGTTCTCATGAAATTCACCGAGCATCTTTCTTTTCCATTCTAATGGATATTGATATTACTGCTGTTTATCATGAAAATGCATGAAATTCTCTCACTTCGATTGGCTGCTAGCAAGCAAAATGAATAACTGATTTTTAGTTTGCACTGAAGCGCAAATGAATAATTTGAACTCGTGCTTTTCTCATTCCGGTGATTAAAATCGAGTAACCTCTCGAACTGCGAACAATTGGGAGCGCTATTATGATGGCCTGTCAAACAGGGCTTAACATAGTGTTCAGGTTTTAAATGTTTCAGAAGGAAATGTTGCAACAGCTAAGGTTGAGTTTGTTTTCTTTATCATTCCCAAATGGTGGCTAATTATGACAACGGAATTTGACAGTTAACTCAACTTTTAAACTTTTTGTAAAATTTAGTAGGCTCTCGATGGAATATTTGCGATTAATTCTTCAATTAATCCTCTCTCAGTTTTAGAGAGAGGATTAATTGAAGAATTGTGCGCTTAAACTTTTTAAAGCTTGTAATACGTCGTGTTCTCGATAAAATCATGAACTGGAAGACCCGTCAACTTGATTGGTCACCAATGATATCAAAATGCAGTAAATTGGTGGTCACCTGTTGATAAATTTTAAACGATTTTTGTCCTTTGTTTTCACTTTCGTTTTAGCTCATGTCAGTTATGAAATATCTTTCGCCTGAAGGAGGTCCCATAGGATTGTAGCACAATGTTGGGGCGCGCGCGAGCGTGCTGTTTTTTCTAGAAAATTTCTATGTTTAGCTTTTCAGGGTCAATAAAAGCCATCAAAAGGCAATGAGCAAGGTTCGGACTATCGTTTTCTGTATTAAATATTATCAAAATAATAATATTTGCTCCACAAAGGAAGGCGCTCGCTAGTGGTATCTTGGCTATGCCTTTGAATTTCTTCTTATTTGGTCTTAAAGATTTTTTTCTTTTGACAGACACTAGGAAGGGCACAAATACGTTGAAAGGTCCAGCAAATCTTAGGAAATTTGCACCGAAGGAAACGCTATAAATCGTACCCGAAAGATCTCTATTTTCTGTGTCGCAAAACGTTACGTAATGGAAGAGAGCATCGTCAAGAACGGTATCTGAGCATGCGTAGACTTTCTAATCTGTCGCCTTTTGGTAATCTTTCCCGTGTTGTTTTCTTTTCGGTTGACCTCTTTTCAAGCTTACAAGGCCTATGAATACTACGGGTCCAGTCGCTGGAAACCTAGATTCCATCACATAAAAACTGCATTGTGTTAAACTGTTTTTGACTCACCTTTCCAGATAACAATGGTGCGATCGTATCGAGCTGCCATGTTTGTTTTGCATGTTGACTCTTACAGAGCTCGTGCTATGTTCGCACTCAGATCTCGCGCGGTCAAAAAGCCCTATGGAGCCTCCCTAAACCACGCAAAATCATTAGAATGTAGTGGGTCTTACTTTTGCTTTTGAAAAGGCGGTATCAAGCTCAAGACGTTTTATACTTGAGCCACGATCGTTGTGTTTTCTTCAGGACGAGGTATCATCAATCGAAAAATACTAAGTCAGGGAGCTATCTTTAACAGAGAATGAACACCCCCTGATATTAGATGTGTTTTTCAGAAAAAAAAATCCTCGGGGATAATTGTAAAAGTATGGTAACTGTAGAAACTACATGCTGCTTAAAGAATGCAAAGATTACGTTAAGATTATGTAAACATTGCTTTATTCTTACGAAGAGCGCCTCTTTTCAATTCTTAATTAGAGTCCGTTTGCACATAATAAGACAACAATTGTGAGGGTGAACAGGTGAGTTTTCGAATATTTTCAGTGAGTAATCATAAAAGTCTAAGACTCTTTCAGTTGATGCATCTCGCATTGTCTGTTGTAAGACACCTTTGAGGACCCTCTTGTTGTAGCAAATAAACTTGTTTTTGCTATTTTGAAACACAGCATGATTACAACAAAAAGATAATAAATAAAACGAAACAAAAAATCTAAGAGATAAAAATGTCATCGTGGCATAGGTAGTCTTCTGCATGGGGGCTGGAAATATCTTTTTGCTTGTGATACAAATTCCATTCCTTTGTGATTAAGAAAGTTCTTTGTAAATTTTTTTAAAAGGTTTTGACTTGGTCTCTTTAAGGAAGAAGGCAATCATGAAAGAACTATTTGAGCACATGTCTTTGTGGCCAGATTTCTGTAATCACTTTCCAATCCCTAGTTTATATGTTCGAATTAAAACGGGATCACTGCATCGTTCCTAAAATAACCAATAGACAAAATTGTCATTAAATTCTGACTCTGATTTATGGCTGACAACGTGGCTTCGAAAGGATTAATTTTCTTTGAGATTCCAAAAAAATATTGAAATATTGTTTTTCCGCTTCGTAACGGTGAGAAGTTTTAAGATAGAGAAGTGACCAGCGCAGTATTTTGATAGGCCTTAGTTTGGAAACTGAATCTTAGAACTCTTTAGTTATCTTCCTTTGGTTGTTCCCGAAAGTCAACCATGTGCACTCGCATAAATCTGGCACCGGAAAGTCTGACTAGTGCATGCGAGAAAAGCTAAACATAACTGAAACCTGCACATGTTGCGGTGGTCGGTGAAGTTTGATAGCGCGTGAACGAAAGCATTGAAAAGTCGATAGAAATAATGCAGTCACTCACCACGTCCGTAAAGTGGCACTCTTGTTGCTTCGTTCTGATAGCATGTGGTTTAAATGACGAAGAGGTGAATGTTTAACGCCACCAAAACAACACTATTGTTTCCCTTATTTCAAATTCGAGCACGCCCCTTTTGAATTTTGAGCATTATTGCTACTGACAGTAACGCACAAAGAAATGTAATCACCAGCCTAGCCATTAATGCGCACTTTTCGTATATTTGAATAGCGGACGTTCAATCAATCAAGTGGAATCATTGTTGCTCCCCGCTTAATTATCAGCAAGTGTCGTGCTGTTCTTCATGAACAGAGTGCAGTGTAGATAGTTTTTTGTTAATTTATTTGTATAGCATTATATCACGTTGGGCTATGGAAGGATGGGGATTAGGATGGTTGGTACACTCCAAAATAAGTGACCACTACTTTCATGTTTTACTTTCGAAGTTTAGTCACCTGAGATCTGATAACTAGACTACGAGTAGTCCTTCCGTTTCGGCGAAGTCCGTCGACCGAGTCCAAAAAAAAATTAAAAAAGTCAGTAAGAAAAAAAAAAAAAAAAAAGGAAAAGAAAAGAATCGGTGTTAGCGAACTGTGGGGAGCTCTCGGAGTAAGTTGCTCAAATTTATTTCTTAGTCTTGAAAGCGTACGTCTGTATCCTACTAGTTTGTTTCCTTATATAAACACAGGAAGAAATAGGTTTTTACGATGATCTCATTAATTGAGCGCCAATTTGTCCACGAATTGAATAAGCACTCTCTTAGGGCAACGGATGACGAAACGACACAAGTCTTCTGTTTGGAGCGCAAGTCTCAACTCCCGAGCTTTTGGCAAAATTTATTTTGAGCTTTTGAGACTAGAAACTAGGACACAAAATTGACGTTTTTACCTACTCTCTTCCTTTCTTTCGGCGTATGAGGCTGAAATTTAGCCTTTACCAAGTGGTTTTTGGCACGCGTAAAATGGCTTTTTCATTCCGAGATCTGAAACGTAACTCCTCACTTCAACTGAGGATCTCTTTATTGTTTTGGCAATTTTTTAATGTAAATTCAGGAACTCTAATCCGTTTTCTGTACGTATGTAAATATGATCAGCAGGTGTTTCCTCCATCAGATCCTACCCAGAAAATTAAGTCTACTTAAATTTTGAAAAAGTGTACCTGGGACCCAGTCGATCAACATTATTCGAGACTAAGTTTGGATCAAAGGGAGGGAACACCTGAAAAATACGCTGTATAGAAGGCTCGTTCGAACTTTAGTTCAATGACTGGCTTCCTTCTACGTTTTAGTGATTTTCCTCGAACCAGAGTCCTACTCTTTCACCTTGGGGAAAGCCCCAGAATTTTGTGCTTTATCTATAAATTTCTCAAAGGAACATTATTGTGAGATAGTTGAAAGAATCGGAAAAAGCAATTTTTTTTTCTCCGGTTGCTTAAATACACAATTTGTTTAACGGTTTAAAGTTACATATACTTAGGAAACGTGCGAAAAAAATTGTGAAAGGGTTGCGGCGGCGATCATTAAAAAAAACAAAGACATTATCTTTTTACCCTTCGTGAATAAGAAAAAAAAAACATGTTCGCTACACCTGGAACTTTTGATATATTTTCCTGTTGCTGTTTCGAAAACAGTGATCATTCGCGGTTGAACCATTGCCAAACAGAAACAAAACATAAATAAAATAATGATTTATGCAGAATTATTCTCGCTTAATCGGAATTATTCATCTCAAAACTTAAAGATCATCTGAAAGTTAACGTTAAGAAGTAAAGAAAAAACCTTACCTTCTTTTTCAGCGTTTCCAACGATGACGACTGTATGCAAATAGGTGAGGTCTAAATTACAATAAGCCGAAGAGTGCGAGGTTATGACACTTTACAGCGCTTGTGTACAACTTGAAACTGCCCTAATGTTTTTATCTGCAGTGATATCTTAACTAGAAAGCTTTGATTGTGATCTGCTCAATACCCTGTGATAAATATACGTGATAAGGAGTGGAGTAGGACACAAAGGGATTAATTTCGAACGATAACATAGAAACAATTAGGACAACGAGGAAGAATAACCTAAGGGAAGAAGGCGTTTATAATCAGACAATTAGCGTTGAAGCTGGGGCGAGTTTTAATAAAGTGCTTTCGAAGTATGGTGTTGGATCAAAGAAAGTTGCTAATTCATGCGCGCAACTAAGATGAAAAATAACTAATAGCTATCATTATTATGAGAAAAAAAAACTATCAAGTCACTCAAAACAAAACGGGACATCATCTAACAAATTGAGATGGATAGATAGATAGATAGATAGATAGATAGATAGATAGAAGGATAGATAGATAGAGAGGTAGTTCATCAAAATATTTAAATTCGCTGCCTCTTAAGGCTGAATTGCATGAAATTTTAAAAAAAGTTAAATTTATCTACAAATTTGTGAAATAACATTTTCATGTAATATAAAATGACCGCGTTGAAAAAACTACGAACAAAAGTTCTACAGATTGGACATGGATAAAATATTTGCGTTCGTATAAAGATTGGTGAGCATAACAGGCAACATGAAATTGTGCTGGTTTCTAAAATTGTACCTGCTAATGTTCTTGGGTTTTAGCAGATGATGGAGTTTATGCGCAATATTAGCATCGACTTAGTCAATGAGTTCATTACGCTGTTCTTTGTCTTTCAAAGATCTGATATTATACAGCGCTAGATTTAATGATATTAAAGGCCAGGAAAAATTAAGGAAAGCGCGCCTTCCTGTACACGCTCTCAGTCTTCGCTTAAAAAAGCAGGTAATTCATGATGAAACGTAGAGAGAGAAGTAGGGAGAAAAGTTCTGGGAGACATTAAAAAAAATTTAGCAACTTCAGTCACCGCAAAACTAAACCAGAAGATGCTTATTCAAAAATTAAAATACAGACAGACAAACAAAAACAAACCAAACAAAGTATTCGTGGTGAAATGTCACTACGCTACGGAAAAATCTAAACTCTTAACTTTACCTTTTTTTTCAAAGAAAAACTTTTTTTAAAATTATCACGAGTAAAAAGAGGCCACTTCAAGTAACAATTTTTTTCAATGATTCCTAGCTCAAAACTCCTCTAACCTCAAATACCTAAACCGTAGTCTTACTTCAGAACACTCATTTCAGCTGTATAATTCCAGTGTAGGCAATACATGAAGTATTTTTCGATCAGGATTCGATGCTTTTGACGGAGGAATGGGTCTGCGAAAATAACCGGTTGGCTGTGCCATTTTGTTGAAGGGGGGAACGAAAACCTTTCATACTCGAAAATCCTCTATTTAGAAGATGCTTTGCTCGAGGCACCCGTTGACTGGCAACTGACGCACCCCCTTCTCACCGAGTTTTAGCAAAATTTAGCAATGCACAGGTGTTGAAGATGATAAAAAATTATTGCTCTGTATGTTGCAGGCGGTTAGATCAAATAAAACTTGACGTCACAGACTTACGTCAAAGTTTTCATTAGCACAAAACACAATTTCAAATTCAAATTTCAGACTTCTGGTATGGCTTTTGGTTGGCGAATGCTTGAATGTCTCCCGCCTTCCATCATCTTATAATTCCTCGCATTCAATTCTCTTTCTGTTGTTGTTTTATTCAAAGGGACAAAATCGTAGTTGGCTAAAAAAATAGGGAGTTTATGTGAGGTTCTCAACACTCCTTTAGAACCTCTCCAAAATTCGTCAGAGTTAATCTGGTAATTAGCAAGAGCCAATGGGAGCACATTGCGACGAAACGTTTTCAAATCTATTTTTAGAGACAAATGACTTCGTTAACTTGCCTTGGATTGCACAAAATTTGTGTTTAGCAGATTGATTTCTGGTCGACCATCGTCCATGTCAAGTTTGTCATGGATCATAGTCGTGGAACGAACCAAGGTAGGTGGCCGCCGGCAACGTTCATGCAATCAGTTTGATAGAAGAAGCTTTAGAATTTCTCTAAATGTAAAATCCTTTCACAGCGTTTGGTAAATAAGTTGGTTTGACCACTTGGTTTGGTATGGTTACTCGAAGGTCTCAGTAAGGTCAACCATTGGCCGCAAAAAGGCCAAAAATTTAACCGTTAGGCGTGAAAAGTGGCAAATTTTAACCGTTAGTCGTAAAAAATGTTACCCGTTAAAAACTTATCCCGTCAGTGAAGAGTCACTTTGAACGGTACCGAAACTGCACGGCATAAACCGTTAGCAGTAAAAAAAAAATTACCCCATCGAGAACCTCTTAAATTATTCGATATAATATTTTGTTTTCGTTCATGAACCTCATCACCACAACTTAGAAAAGCTAGCGGCACTTCGTAAATCATTGTTGTTTAAGCAAGAAAGGGCGTCCGTTAGCTGTCTGTGTCATAGACACCAATTACCTATGCAAGAAGGAAAAATTGGATGTTGGCGATTTTAAAAATTATTGCCAGTATTGTGTTTTAAAGCGTAGCTACCGCATTGAAGTTACTGCTGCATAAAGGCTGCAGAAAATTTCGATTCATGAAGGTCGATGAAAATATTTGCAAGAGCATTCCTTGACATTGAACAACTGTGAATTAATTTTATAAATAGGCGAGAAAAATTGAAAACATCAGCGTTAGCCTCGTTGACTTGGAGAATCCGTTTAAATTGTTTAACAATTCAAAAATAGCAGTTTCAACCCGACATATCCGAGTGACATTAATCGAATAAAAAACAACAACTTGACATATTAATTCATTAGCACCCATTCAGTAAATATTATGAGACCGTCCCACAACTATGGAAATATTTTCCCTTTTGTTCTGGTGGATATCTTAATTCATTTTTAATCAAATCTAGTTGTAGGTGGTAATGGAGCGCCAAACGAGGTCATTCCAACGTCATCCTTGTTACTATTCAATGGTTCATTTGCAGTGCCAACATCAAAAGAGATCTGGAACCGTATCAATGGAAGAATGCTGGAGCTACACCCTAAAGTAGCGTGTACTAGACCTTCATCCTCTCTACAGGGTAGTATGCCGAAGACTTGCTCGAGTACTTTGACTCGTCATTTCCTTCCGTTTAACAGCAAGTGTGTGCACAGTTCTAGCCCCAGGCCCCTGACTGTGAAGACTGAAAGCGGCCATGAGTACCTTGTTCTTACCCATGACCCGTCCTCGTCGATTTTGTCAGTACGATTGCCGCCCATTGACGAGAGAAGTCTGTCTATATCTGGAAGGATAGCTATCAAGGGCCTCCGCGAGAAACAATGTTTTCCACACGAAAAAAGCTTACAATGATGAAAACTCTGCGTATCAACATTCACTACAGGCTCCGTCTTCGGGATAACTCCAATTCCCAACTTCTGATGACAGAAAAGTTGAAAGAGGGCAACCGATACTCATATGTTCAAGAACTCTTACTCTAAATGTAGATTCCTCCGTGCATCTGAAACTGAAATACAGAAGTAACCAGTTATTTTGAACACTAGACATGGTAAAACTTCCCCTCATTTTAAACTTGAGACATTTACTTAAATGTTTCTCATTTTATCACCATAGATCTACTCTAAATTTCAAAATCAAGTCGTCTGATGTTTGATTAAATTCGTCTGAAAAATATATGCAGTCAGTTGTATGTCAATCATTTTCACTAAATGCAGATGGAAGAACAATTAAAAACAGATTTGAACATTCATTCAATCAACCAATGCTACAAAGGATAATGATTTTCGTCGGGTGGTGGTGACAGTAAAGTCAAAAAATTTAGCAAAAAGGCAAGTATATTCAATAGCACTACGTGTGCGTGCAGATCCATGACATTTGGCTCCACAGAATGTTCTTGGCTCGTTCTAAGCTATATATATATATATATATATATAAATATTATGAGAGGAAAAAAGGAGACGTATTTTATCCTGCTCTGCTTCAACGTATTGAGCACTGTTCCACGCGATAATCGACTTGCAGACTTCCTATATATATATATATATATATATATAGGAAGTCTGCAAGTCGATTTTCGCGTGGAACAGTGCTCAATACGTTGAAGTAGAGAAGAATAAATATTATGAGAGGAAAAAAGGACGCAACTACATTTCCCGACAAGCCTGTTTCGTGAATCGCTTCACTCTTCAGGGGTTTAATGAAAGAATATTCATGTGACTATCGTTTATATACTAGGAAAATTTACATAATACGTGGTAAACTTAAAACTTTAAAGTTCAGCTGTTGCGTAGCAACGCTTTGTTTCTGTGTCGGCATGAAGATACGAGTTCGTTACGCTTATTTAGTGATGAGAGGTCGGGTCGGTAAATTATCAGGAATTTTTCTTTTAGGCAGAGGTTGCATCTTTTACTGGAGCTGTTGTAGGGAGAGTTAGATGATGAGACGCGCCATGAAATAGAATAGTCAATGTTGTCGTTCTTGAGTGTCCAGATGTGTTTGCTAAGTTCGGTAGAGTTTTTGTGCTTGGCGTGGCGGAATGATGCGGTGTGATTTCTGTGTCTTGTTTTGAAGTCGGTTTCTGTGAGTCCAATGTATGTTTCAGAGGAACGACAACAACACCTAAATTCAGGTAATTTTTTTTCAGGTAATTTTTTGTGTCGTCTATGGTTTTCTAATCTTACTCTTGTCATAAAAATTGTGATAAAATAAGAATAGGAGACTATACATATATATCTAAACTTCCTTCTTCTCGAATCAGCTACAAAATTTCATTGCTATAGGCGGGAATTGATTAGATAATTTAAACAAATACATTTTATTCGGTTTTTGCCGTGATATTCGTCACCATTGGTTTTACAATTTCAAGATAGTTAGAAAAAGGAGAGTAGAAAAAGGAAATTTAAATGTGTATTATAGCGTATTTGTTGTCGAACTATCCTAAAAAAAAATGATGACTCTGGTTGAAGAAACTACTGTTCGTTTTAAAGTTTTGAAATTGGCCAAATTGGCAACTTTATAACTTATGCTCAGGCAGATGACGCTTTTGTGATGTTCAAATCACGTGCGGTATAAGGCGAGGTTGCGTAGAGGTTTTAATAAGTAGATCTTGTAGGTAATTCAAGTATTGGGACTTGCGGATCTAACTGAAGGCAGGTGGTCCTGTGTGTAGCAAACCTAGTGCTTAACTTCTGGCACTTAAATTTTGGCCATAAACTAAGCTCGTTTCAGTTATATTACACTTATACTTTCTTCAGCAGAGTACGACGCAAACTGAACAAGATAGTTTTTTTAGGTAAGGAATGCCTTTGCCTTTTAAATAGAGTTACTTGTTACAAAATTACTAGCCGGGTGGCCGCAGTTACCCGTTTTCACTCTAATTTTTAGCAAATTAAAATCAGATAGTCGATCGTCGCTCCTCAGAGCGTAGCGTGAGGAAAGTGTGGCTTAGCTCTTTATAGTGTAAAACGTGCCAGACAAAAGTTACATAACAGTTAGAGGCATTTTGTTGGCGTGATAAATATTGCGTAAATGTTGAGCCGTGGAGTGAAACTGATTGCCGAGTCATAGAAAACTTAACAGTCTCTGAAAATAATTCATCTACAATCCTCGACCAAAATATGGAAAAGAAGAAAAAAAAAAGAAAAGACCTAGGGTTGATTCTTGTTTCTTTGCGCTTGTAGAATATTCTAATTATAACTACACAGAGCATTATCTGTTAATTACGGCAATTCACGAGCTTTAACTCCCTAATACTTTAACACCCCTTCTCATTGACAAATACTTTTTTTTCTTTAATGATTTGGACCGGGATATATATGTATATATATACTAATTATGCTCTTCAGATAAGAGAGAGAGAGAGAGAGAAATTAACTGTGTGTTTCACAAAAACGAGTTACCTTTGTCGCCAAGAAAAATAGAAATTTGGATATTTTTAAAAATTAATGCTACTTTGAATTGTGTTCCAGAGCGTTTTGTATTTGTTTATCACCGACATTGTCTTGATATGGTAAGCTTCTATCATGGGGGAATTAATTATTAATTTCTTTTTGTTGCCTACTGAGGCATGTAAAAATACTGAAACATTTGTAATAATATTCTGATGCAAGTTATAAGGTGTTTCTCGAATCTTGCAACACAATATTACTCCACGAAATGGATATTTGAGGTTTCTTTATTGCGACAAGTTTTAGTGTTTTAAAGAAGAAAGGGACACCTTCAAACAGTTACTGCGAGATGGATGAGGTACAAGGAACATTTAAATAGTTTTATCATGCGATCAAACCTCCTTGGAAGCAATTCTAAAACTTACCGGTGTCGTGCTAGCTTGATCAAGGCAGGCTGAATGGATGGAAAAGTTCTGGGAAAAATTAAAATTGATTCCCGTGTAGAACGTAATAAACCTTGCCTATCGCTATGATTTGGACCGGGATATAAAAATTGTTTAATTATGTTCTTTAGACAAGAAAGAGAGAGAGGGAAGTTAACTGTACGTTTCGCAAAAAGGAGTTACCTTTGTCGCCAAGAAAAATAGAAATTTGGTGATTTTAAAAATTAATGCTACTTTGAATTCTGTTTTAGAGCGTTTTGTGTTTTCTTTATCACTGCTATTGTCTTAATATGGTAAGCTTCTATTATGGGGGAATTAGTTATTAGTTTCTTTTTGTTGCTCATTAAAGCATGGAAATATACTGAAAACTTTGAAAAGCATTCTGACGCAAATTATAGGGTGTTTCGAAACACAAAATGGATATTTGAGGATTCTTTATTGCGACAAGTTTTAGTGTTTTAAAGAAGAAAGGGACACGTTCAAACGGTTATTGCGAGAATGATGAGGTACAGGGAACATTTACAAAGTTTTATTATGGAATTAAACTTTCTTGACTCGGAACGAAATTTGAAAACTGAACGGTGTCGTGCTAGCTTGATCAAGGCAGCCTGAATGGATGGAAAAGTTCTGGGAAAAATTATCGTTGATTCCTGTGTAGAATGTAATATACTTTGCCTACAGCTATGCTTTGCATTTGTACTGCATTTTATATCTGAGAATCACTTAATGGGTGGCTGTGAAGGAGGCAATTACGTCATGGTATCAACTGAGAAGAATTACTTTTGAATAGTACAGTGATGATGAATAAAAATATCTCAAATAGGTTAAACTAACCAGGGAGAAACAAATTGCGGAGTGACGAAAGTATACAAAAATGCAAATGACTAATTCGAAAACGTCAAAGCAAGTTTTTCAAGATGGAAATCCATTACTCAGTTGACCTTTAATTCATTATGGTTAGGAAGACTTCCTGTCGCCAATACGATTTTAATATATGCAATACTTTAGCAGTTTCTTTTGGTTTCTTTTTTCGAAGTTTTTGCTTGACTAGTTCTCAATAAGCATGACTTTGTCACTGTTCAGTGAATTTAAGGGTCTGATGATAACCAGTTTTTCCCTCAGCTGTTCCTATTATTTATGACGATTGTTTGTATCATAACTTCAGCTTCGTGGGGTGCCAAGGATAAATTATGTATCAGAACTTGTAAACAACCTAGCTCGGAAAGTAATTGATTTTGAACTGACACCGTTCACCGATCGAGATAATGAGTAACGCGTAGTTAATCTCCGGCGGGTGAGGAATCAGGCACACACTCCGACGTGTATGGTAATAAGAATAAAACCTGTGCCTTCCCCTTTGTATTGTCAAGTTTATACACGGTAGCTTGATGAATGTTTGATCAGGTATTAAACAACTTCGAAATTTGGGTCATTTTGTATTTTACATCAGGCTCCGTTTTATCCAGAAATCTTCTCCTCTGCGATATGCAATTACTTTATTTTTTTTTTCATTCTGAGATGGCTCCTCCTTTCCGAAGTTCATTCAAAATTAAGATAAACCATTCCACAATTCAAACATGGCGATACTCGTGTTATCCTTAAATCTTTGACGTTCCGTCAAGAAACCGTGAGCTGTTTATATAACATTGCTTGGTTGGATTAAGACTCTAAAACGCACCTTCTCTTTTCCCTTATCTCGGGTGTCTAACTGACTTTCTCAACTCTTTCTGGAGAGTTTTCTTTAAAACCATCTTGTGGGTGGAGGGCAGGTGAGGAACTGAACTCAAACTATGTTTCCACGCGGAAATGGTGTCTAGCTAAATAGTGTCACGAGAACAACGGTCACATCTTTTTTTAACACGGTGCGAAAGCCGACCGAAGTCGGTTAATTTGCGTGATGCAAATTTTAAAAATAATCACTAGTGAATGACGGCGTTCAAATTAAAACGAGTATTTCTATTCCAGAGTGTGCATCAACTCGCTGGAATGATGCTTCCAGTTGTACAGAGAACACATGTGCTTCTTGCTAGCTTCTTTCTGATGATTGCCACTAATTTTCCCTTACAAGCAGGAGGCTCTTCAAAAGACCACATCGGTAAGTTTTATCCCTTGATTGTAAAAAAATCTAGGCGGAAGCTGGTAAAAATTATCTGTTCTGTTCAATTAGCCATCAAAAAAATGTGAAAGCTTCTATGTAATATAGGGGCAGAATTATGAACGTCTTGAGAAACTGCTCTTCTTTTGTTTTCCGTCTATAACCTATTTTTCGGTGATACAGAGAATCGAAGTGTAAGGTGAAATATTTACGTACAAAGGCTTCTGGGATAGAATAAAAGATGGCGTTCTTTGCAGAACACGTGTAGTAGTTTGATTCACAAACAACACAACATGGTGGCAGCAGTAGGATCTTTTCAGTCAGGTTTAAACTGAAGGAAAATTAGAAAAAACAGAAATATGGGAGACCCTGTCCCAGGCGAAGCTGGAAATCAAGCTGTTCAACAGCCCGTAGTTGATGAGCCGAATGAAGATGTCGTTTACCCAGCACGGCTTGCACAGCCTACGGTCCAACAGATCGCTGAGGCAAATTATCCAGTTCCACCGTCGGAAAAATTCAGTTTTAAACCCGACGAGTGTTTCGAACGATTTTGAAAGGCGAATGGCCTCGACCAAAAGGACGGTGAAAGCCAAGTAAACACTTTAATTTACTCGATGGGAGAAGAAGCTGATGACATTATTGGCTCATATGGAGTAACCGCCGAGTAAGCAAAGTTGTATGATGTCGTGAAAAGCAAGTTTGAAGCTCGTTTTGTTGTCAAGAGAAAAGTAATATTTGAAAGAGCCAAATTTAACTCGAGAAGTCAACAGGATAGTGAGTCTGTGATTAACTTCATAACAGATTTATATTGTCTACTTGAATAATGTGAATTTGGAACATTTAGAGACGATCTAATCCGGCACAAAATCGTTGTAAGTTTAAAAGACAAAAAGCTCTCTGAACAGCTGCAACTTGATCCCAAACTGACTTTAGAGAAGGCAGTTATTAAGGCTAGGCAGTCTGAGACAGTGAAGAAACAACAAACTTTCCTACAGGAAAACAAGTCTGAACAACCACCAGTTAACCGCTTTTCTAACGGAGCGGGAAAAGATGCTAGAACTAAACCAAAAGATCCAAAGAAGCCCCCTAAGCCTAGCAAAGGGACAGAGAAGAATCCTGAAACACAGTGTTCAAGGTGCCTGAGTCCACCACACCCAAAGAGACGATGTCCAGCCAGAGAATCTAAATGTATCAAGTTCTCCAAAGTAGGACATTGGGCAAAGGCTGGCAAATCTCGATCTGACAAGAGAGTAAATGAAGTCCCCTTACCATTGTATCAGAAGACAAAAGAAGAATCGGATAGAATGTTGGAATCAAGCGTCATATCCAACGTTGACGAGCCCACGGATTGATGTGCTCCCATGGTGGTTGCCCCAAAAAGCAATGGCAAAGTCAGGGTCTGCGTGGACCTTAGCAAGCTGAACGTGTACGTCAAAAGAGAGGACGACCCACTTCCAGCAGTAGTCACAACTCTGGGAAGATTGGTAGGTTGCAAAGTCTTCTCAAAACTTGATGCAAACCCAGAATTTTGGCAGATAAAGCTTGCATGGGAATCAAGACAGCCGACAACATTCATCACTTCATGGGGCCGATTCTCCTTCAATGTTCTACCCTCTGGTATCAACTCTGGTTCTGAGAAATTCCAGAAGAACACGAATCAGATTCTTCAGGGATTAGAGGGCGTAGAGTGCAACATAAGTGACGTTTTAGTTCACGGAAGAAACCGAGAGGAACATGAAGAAAGACTTGAAACACTAATTAAGCGTCTGGTCGAGGCCGGCGTGACACTCAACCTTAACAAGTGCAAGTTTAGCACAGACAAAATTAAGTTCCTCGGACACGTCATTAGCTCTCGCGGAATTGAGGTGGATCCTAACAAGTTGCATGCAGTCGCAGCTCTCCCGCCACCTCAAAACGTGCAAGAAGTGATAACATTTCTAGCCATGGTCCTGAAAGGACGGGGAACTCCTTTGCAAGGGAATCAGTGAAAATGAGGAACTGAGCAAGAGAAAGCGTTTAAGTATATCAAAGCTGACCCCACACGAGTTCCATTACTGGAGCTTTATGATCCTGACAAGGACACCAAGATAGCAGCTGATGCCTTATCCTATGGTCTAGGCGGAGTAGTTCTTCAACTCTGATAACTCCTGTCAACCAGTTTCCTTCATGTCGAGAGCGATGACTCCCACCGAGACTAGATATACGCGGATAGAAAAGGAGGGGAGTACATCAATCTCTGTGGACACTGACCATAAACTCCTCGTTCCACCTCTGAGAACACACACACTGGATCAACTCCCACCGAGGACCCAGTGATTCAGAATGCGACTGATGGGATTCCACTTTCAAGAGATCAAGCACGTTTCTGGGAAGAAGATGTACATAGCCGATGCACTTTCAAGGTTTCAGGCCAGAAACAAAACAGCTCAGTCTGCAATTGATGACGATGAAATTTACGCACACATAGAAAGTGTGTTCTCATCGCTGCCTGCCTCAGATACGAGACTATTGCAGATAAAGGAAGCACAGGAAGAGGATCCTGTTAGCAGACAGATCAAAACTAATTCTCCTCAGGGATGGCTTGACAAACACTCGCTAAACGATGTCATAAAACCGTATTGGTCGAGCAGAGGTGAATTGTTTGTCGTGCAGGGCATTCCACTCAAAGCATCCAGGATCCTTATCCCATCCTCCATGCGTCTTGAGATCTTGGAAAAGATCCATGAGGGACATCACAGGAATCACCAAATGCCGCGAGCGAGCCAAAAACTCTGTTTGGTGGCCAGGACTCAGTGAAGAAATCCAGGATCTGGTTCAACAATATAGGGTCTGCGCTTTGCATAAGGAAAAGAAGCCCGAACCACTTATAGCAACACCCTTACCAGACCGCCTCCGTCAAGCCGTAGCCACAGACCTCTTCGAGCTGAAAGGTATTGACTTCTTGATTGTAACAGACTACTTCTCAAAGTACATAGAAGTAGCAGCCATGAAGAAGACGACAATGTCAAGTGAAGTTATAAGAGCAGTTACCGTAATTTCCGGTCGTTTACCCGCGGGTAATCTGTTGATTTTGCATTAAACGGGCGCCACTGCGGGTAATAGGGAGGTGCGGGTTATGTGACAATTTTAAAATCCAGTGGTAGTTGAATTGAAAAAAAATATCACCAACATGCGTTTCCACCTCTCAAGTAAATTTTATTGTGTTAATAGTGCTGCAAAGCGGCACGAAAACATGATGCCGAGACTCGAGTTTATTTCACGCATAATTAGTTGCGCGACGAACAAATTATTATCGGCACGCGTGAAAACAAAACCTTGATGGTGACAAAAATTATCCAAAGATATCCGGTGCATCAGTAACAAATTTCCATTTAACACTAGCTTGAGCTAAAGAGAATTTTCCCGTTTTAAGGGACTTGTTAGGCCCAATAGAACCGGAGATATCGATTTTTTCAGAAATAAAGTACATGCTAATATTGACACAGAATTGTGCACGCGTCTGAATTTCTTTGACCTTTAAACTCGACAAAGACGCTTTCAAGTTTTCGAAAGTTGAATCAGACAACTTTTAAAAGACTGAAATGTATCACCTTAATGTCACGTTTTTGCCACCAAAAAGTTGAATAACAACGTGCGGGTTATCCACCAGTGCGGGTAATCTGTTGACTTTTTTTTTCGCCGTATGCAATAATCGGCCGGTGCGGGTAATCGGCCATGCGGGTAAACGACCGGAAATTACGGTAAGTCGATATTTGCCAGACATGGCATCCCCGAACAAGTGCGATCCGACAATGGTCCTCAATTTTACAGTACAGAATTCTCATACTTTGCAAAAAGTGGGGATCCGAGCGTATTACCAGTAGTCCGAGATTTCAAACGAAGACATTGATCGTGGAGTTAGAACCATGAAAAATCTGTTCTCGAGAGAAAGAGACCCAGGTAAAGGATTACTGGCCTACAGATCAACGCCACTTGCATGCAAGTTCTCTCCTGCCCAGTTGCTGATGGGAAGGGAGATAAGGAACAGTGTTCCAGTGTTCCATACTTCCAGCTTAACCTGCAGTGGCCTGATCCGGAAAAGCTACGTGAAAGAGAGAGCATGAGCAAGCATAAGTAGCAAACAGTGTTAAATAGCAGGCACAAGGCAATACTTTTACCTCCGATTGGACCAGGTACGATAGTCTTTGTGAAGGACCTTCAGCGTTCAGAAAAAGTAATCGAAGCAGCAGCAACAATCTGGTCATATGAAGTTGAGACACCAACCAGCACGATTAGAAGAAACCGCGTTCACCTAGCCCCACCGCCAGATCAGCGGGAAAATCAACAACTAGAAACAAGTTCCAGCAGAGAGCCAAGCTGCAACACCTATTCGGAAGGACGTGTTTCTAAAAGAGACTTTCGAGTACCCCTGTAACACCTAATACTGCTACTAGGCCTAAGCGAGTTATAAGAACATCACTCAAAGTCGGAGAAAATCTAGGTTTAGCATTATAAGACACTGTGTTAAGAGATCTGATTTAGGCTGTGTCCATGACTTATCAGGCCTTGTGATGTTGTGTTAGCTTACATGAAATATGTACGTACAGGATTTTATTCTATCCCAGGATTCTGGGATAGAATAAAAGATGGCGTTCTCTGCAGAACACGTGTAGTAGTTTGACCCACAAACAACACAACATAAGGGACTGTCAAACAATTATTATGTACGTCATAAAGGAGGAAATAAAAGATAAGATAGTACTAGAAGTCTTTAGCTGTTTAAGAAATTATTTGTCATGGGGGATTTCACTGAATTTTGTTCTTTCCTTACAGACCAGTTAAATTTGTTCGCTACGATTTGTCACAGAAATATTGTAATGAAAATATTTAAAGGGTTGTGAATGTACTTTTTATGAGGAATTTAAACCTCAACGCTCTAATATTATAAACAAAAGTAATTTTCTGAGTTTGTTTTGTCTATCACTGCACTCACCGACGTAATGTATGGAATTTATTTTGTTTAACGCCCTCGAGGCAATGTTAGTTTTAGGCATTAAACGGTTTTATATCGCATCGTGAGTCGATATGTAATTGCGTGAATTTGAAATCTGAATGACACATCTCGAATGTAAATTATTGAAAATCATCCTGGTGTTAACAATTCAATGAACGGTTGGAAGTCTACCATAATTTTTCCAGTGACGAGGTCTTCAACATTTCGAGAGATTTGAATTATTTTGAAGGATTCTCTTTTCGACTATAATTCCAAAGAGACTAGCTTTGGTAGTTTACCGCGAGGTGGGCCAACCGCGCAGTCAATCAGTTTCGTATTGTATATTCTCGACTGCGGTGCCGTATATTTGCTTTACAAGTAAACATGAGATATCGTGACTCTTTTAGTTTTGTTATTTTTCTGTCTTGCCTAACTGATATCCCACGATGATAGATCTTCCATGGTACCTTACACTCCACAAATTTATTTACAACTGGTGTTACTGAAGCCACACCTTATTTTATAGCTTGTTTTATAACTCAGTTTTTAGTCTATATTGGTATTTTTTTAAATTATGGTAATAGCCCAAACAGGTTTTCCTCACCAATCAATAGGGTTATGTTATTTTGGTATTATCCTTCACCAGGAAGCTGCACCTTTGATGAGAGCACATTTTGCAGCTGGTCCAATGAAAGATATACCGACCATTTCGATTGGGTGCTTGGACAAGGAAGTTCTCCAGGCAGTGACACTGGACCAATCACTGACTACGCAGGTACATTACGTGTTTAATATTTCTACGCAACGTACCCTTTGAAATGAGGTACCGACTAGAAAACTTTATATCCTGATAAATTAAGACCATACTTGTATCGTAATGATTCGCACAGTTAACTAACAAAATTATGCCATTTTGATTTGAAAAGCTGAGTTGTATACGCAGTTTGATTGGATCTTACTCATGATCTATTAACAGCTTTTAACTTTTTCTATCAAACGAAACAAATAGATTCCATGTTGCCGTGCGTCTCGCTACAAATAAATACATCGCAGACGACATCAAAATATGGCGGGAATAACAATGACACGCACAGCTACACCCGGGTCTCCCCTTTTCCAATTTTTGTTACACAGAATATTCACACGGTTGTAAGGTTTTCCACGTGTATTTTTCACTGATGAAACATAGCATTACAATCTTTTATTTTTCACATGGATCGACTCACATGCACATAATTTTTTTGCATACGTCATATGACGTCTACCAGGATATCTTGTCCGCCGGTTATAAATACTATTTCGGCTATTAACATAATTTCCTCCAGGAAACGACAGAATTTTACCACTTAACATTTAAACCGCATTTTGACGTGTTCTATTATTGGGCATATATATGTTAAACTGATAGGGGATGTATTAAACGCTTCCTCAGAAAATGGCTCGTATATCTACATTCAAACGTTATCTCCTCGAAAGTACAACGAGAAGGCCAGATTGAAAAGCCCGTGGATGTGGGGTCCACTGTTGATGACGTTTTTCTACTCAATGTACGGCAGTACCATTGAGACTCTCTCTGTATATGTTAGAGTCAATGGCAGTGAATCCAGGATATGGAGTCGTCATGGGAACCGCTCTTCACGCCATTGGATCGAAGGCTGCGTGGCTATTAATTACGAAGGGACTTATCAGGTAGTTCAACAAGCCAAGGCAGACCGATGCATGACAACACCTGTGTGTTTGTGTGCATAAGACGTTTTTCCTTAAGGAAACATTAATACTAAAATTTTGTGAAAATGGACCGAGTGCTTTTTATTCTTCATCGGAGAAGACCTGAAGATTTTCCAGTCAAATGCGTGTACAATTAAGTTGCATAAGGATCCATAATTCCTGACTGGACCCTCACCATGCCTTCCTATTTTCTCATAGGTGGTAATAGAGGGCATTGCAGGTGTGACTTCTGCATCAAGTATTGCAGTTGATGAACTCAATTTCAGTGAGAACCTAACTTGCGTTTCAGATGGTGACATTACTCCATCTGAACTCTTTAAAGGTAATACTGCCCTTGTGTTACTAAAAAAGAAGAAATTTGGCTTGAATTGTATTAATAAGGTTTCTTTTCGTTTGCATCGAGAATACTCGTGTCGCTTCCTGATGAGTCAAATAGATTTCTCAAGGCAAAAACTTCAGGGAAGAAAACGTTTCTTCACCTACAACCTCAAGATAAAATAAAAACCTTTGCTTTACTGTATGAGGTAACGTAAGTTGTTCTTAATAACAACTGAAGTAAATACGATGTAAATTAATCGAGAAATTGTCTTCCGAAAACGCATTTCATTGCCATTTTTTGATGCAATTTCAGTGAACTGTACCTTTAAGGAGAGTTTTTGTGGATGGCGAAATCTATTTGCACCTTCGGATCAAATCGACTGGAGGAGAGGATCAGAAAACTCAAGTGGACAAATTGAAGCGAGCGGTAATCTCACTGGCAAGTAAAATATGCCACCACCATTGTATTTTTAGTGTCCCCCACCTTACAAAACATGCTCAACTTTACGGGCATTGACGGCTTCACCACCCACGATCATTCAACTATTGCTAATATATTTACCTATGATGAAACGGTTATTCCTTAATGAAAAGGACAAAATCCATCAACTTTATTTAGAATTATCATTGTCACTAGACGTATTTTGATTCATTGTCGAAGAAAGTTATCGTCTTGTACCGTTTATTATTCATCTATTCATTTGTAATTCTATGCTTATGCCTTTCTTTTCAGTATCAAGAGGAAGAAAATACATTTATATCGAATCACATCCTGACAAAGTAAATCAAACCGCTCAGTTATCGAGTCCATTTCTTCGGGGACCAAAATGTTTCCGCTTTTCTTATCGCTTGTCCGGCCGTGATGTGGGAAGACTGGATGTCTTACTTCAACTTCGAGGGCGACAAAGAAATGACTTGGTGTGGAAAAAGTCAGGAGATCAGGGAAGTCAGCGGATAATGGCCAGCGTCGATATCGGTTATACTGACGATTGTCAGGTATACACACATTCTAAAGGAAGAAAACAATGAGATGATATTTAATCTTCTTTATCTAACTCTGGAGTTTTCTATGATCCCGAGAATTGCAATATGAATAGATTTATCTGTCACTGTAATATAAAATAGTAAGGAGTAGTGCTAGTCCTATGTCCACCTTGCCCACTGATAACCTTTTCAAGCAATTAGATTAGACTGCACTGTCCCAAAATAAGTAAATAAATAAGATATAATTTCAATGATAATTCTTATCACAGATTGTCCTGCAAGCAACAGTTGGCAAAAACTACACAAGTCATACAGCAGTCTATGACGTCAACTTAGTTGATGGACTATGTCATGACGAGAGGGAATTTAGCACCAACGTACAAGGTTCTTGTCATGCTTCTGTTCAAAGTATTACAGAACCATTCATGATTCTCTCGCGTTTATTTCTTGATAGTCTGTTATAAAATGCGCAGTTTCCGAACTTTTGCTATAAATTTCTTATTTTTCAACTTTAAAGATAACGGCTATCACATCTTTTATTTTTAGGGAATTGTAACTTCGATCGTAACTTGTGCTTTTGGAGGAAAGATTTAAATTTTATCTTCGCATGGAGAAGAAAAAAAGGCCGGACAAAAAGCCCTCAGACTGGACCTAGAAGGGACCATACTTCAGGTAAAACGAAGTAAATAGTACTTTTGAAGACTGGTATTTCCGCATGCGGGGTAAATCACTTTAAGCAGAGATGGAAGGTATAAAACTTGATCTAAGCGGTCATAACATAATTGATTTGCACCCTGCCTGCTCAAAAACGAATGAATGAAGATTTAGCAACTGAATCAGAAAAATTAGATTGTACTAGTATTTGCTACTCTAAATGAAGAATTTGTGCTTGTAATACTCGTTTTTCTATCGAAAGGATCTGGTTATTACATTTATATTGAAACATCGAGACCGAGGAAGATGGGAGACACTGCAAGGCTCACGAGTCCGTGGCTAAGAGGACCACATTGCATGATGTTCTACTACCACATGTATGGCTCGTCCATGGGATGTGTTGTTGTGTACATAAGAAGACAGGCTGCAGACAGATTACAACCGCTTTGGCTGAGGTCCAAGAAGCAAGGAAACAAATGGATTCAAGGGCAAGTTAGCATAAACGATACTTCAAGTTATCAGGTGGGACGTCACTTTTTGAATCATAACCTCTGCCCAAGGTGGCTACAGTCAGAATAGATTTATCTTTTCCACTATAAAGAGAGTTCTCCTATGACTTCTGCCATTTTAATTGCGCTGTTAATTACAGCAGTCTTACCAAGTATTTTCAGTAAGGTTCAGTGACAGGTTCAAAACTCAGGGAGATTAAACGCTGGCTGCAATATCATTCTCCAGAAAAAAAAAAATTAGGACTTCTAAGATTTTCAACAAACGGGAGAACTTTGATGTATAAAATAAGTTGTCTCTCACCGCGTTTACGTGAGATCTCATGATAGCTTGGAAGTCTTCTTCTCTGTCATTTTTAGATAATAATTGATGGTATTAGAGGGAGAAGCGGTAGTGGAGACGCAGCCCTGGACGACTTCACGTTTCAACACGGACATTGTCACCAATTAAGTACGGCAATATCAATATCTTCTTTCGATTATATGGAAATAATTTGGGCACATGATAACGGTGTTTACTTCATTTTCAATCTATGGAGCAGTACCTTAATGTGGTTTTTTCAGTTTTGTGTTTATTGACGTAACTGCTGGAATTTGCTAAGTTAGTTTGATCGTTTGAAACTTCGCTAAGAATCGCTGTGAGGCAGACTTTGACATAAAAAGCATGATCCATGATTCCATTTGAATTTATTATTTTAGGTAAAGCAACGTTCTACGTGTCTTCCACCATGGGGAAAGATTTCAGAATATCGACAAGACCCTCTGAAGACAATCGGTACTCGGACGAGTTCCGATTCAGTATCGAACATCCCCAAGGAAATCCGACAGAGAAGACTTTTTTCATCTACCCTTATGCAAAGGGACACAGCTTCGTTACCACAAAGCTAGATATTTTTAACTATAATAACTATCCCTTGGATGTTGCTGTCCTCAATCACAAGGATTTGTCACTGAATTGCAGTAAGATTTTTTTCATTAGCAGAGATAGGGTTGGGCCTATGATCACTCTTGAAGATCCTAGTCTAATGGATGGTTGCAAATGCGAGACGAATTTCTTTTTTTATGCCTGCAATGTGGTTCAATCAGGTGAGGATGAGGAAAAGACTGTTTAAATGAAGCCTGAAAAATGTTTCTTTAGGCTACATACTTTGAGGAAGCAATTTTTTCACGCCCGATTTTTGTTTTTCGCGCCATAGAAAAACGAGAGAGAAAGAGAGATTGACAACAAGGTTGAGTTCCCTATTCAATTGATGGGAAGTCATGTACATGATTATTTTCTAATTTTCTCACTTATTTTAAAACCAAATTTTAGTATTAAAAAAAAGATCATTCGTTGAAAGATGGGAATTGTGCGTAAACCAGGCAAGTTACAAACCAGAGTGAGTGCCAGTTGAATGGAGAAAAAATCCATGAAATATTTTCTTTGCAGAAAGCCGTTCTATTTCTGGATGTGAACCTGGTTGGTACAAACTAGGAAAAGCATGTTTCATGTTCTATTTCCAATCATCTAAGGCGTGGCGGATTGCCCGGAACCTGTGTCACAAACAGAAGAGCGAAATCGCTATAGTCAATAGTGCAGAGCAACTGGAGGCCCTTGCAGATAAGCGGAAAAAACTCAAGCGTGAATACCGCGATCTTACACTTGGACTTGATAGCAACCTACGTTGGGTTTGGATAGATGGTGAGAATGCAAAGAGTAATGAAAGTCTATGGGGGCCAAATGAACCAAGCGGAGACGGTAAATGTGGAGCTTTCTTAAATGAATGGAATTCAAACTGGGCTGGGTACGGATGGCGCTGGAATGATATATCCTGCAGGAGCCGTGAAGGATATATTTGTGAGGAACCATTAGGTATGTCATTTAGTGGATGATGTATAAATCAAATTAGTCTATCCCTCTCTTTCAACCGTTTACTATGTTTTTTCTATGTAAACTTCACTTGACTGGAGGAAAAAAAAACGCTAGGTAATTTATAGTTTTTTGAAATTCCTTCGAACTACTTTTTTTCAAAAAGACTTCTCGCAATAGACATTTATGTAGCATAGAGATTGTTTTCATCTGTTCATGATCATTTGAAAGTCGATGGAAAAATATTGTTCATATATCACAAATCTGTTTAATTTTTAAGACGTCCCCCTACCTGTGGCTCTCTTTTCTACCAGTCGCACCAACGGAGTTGTTAACCTGAGTCCAAATGGAACCACTAAAGCAGTGTTTGATAACATCACGCTGACAAGAGGTCCCTGGGGTAATCCAGTTGGCTCCTTTCTCTTCAGTGGTTTGAATAACAGCTACGTGGAAGTTAAAAATGAGGGAGAACTTGATACAAGGTTTTCGATGAGTGTTTTTGCATGGGTCCACCCTGACGCTTCTGTCACTCGTGCTGGTCCGATATATGATAACGGTTGCTCGATGTGGGTTTTTCCTTCAACTTGGGGACTTGAAACACGTTATATGGTTAGGGATCGTTCTAAGATTCACCTATTGCGTAAGGATGGTGTTATCAAAATAAATGAGTGGAATTTTATAGGGACCACATACGACTATCACACTGGCGTTGCGTCTGTGTGGGTGAATGACAGCATGGTTATGAGCAAGTCTCTTGGATCTAACGTGGAATTGGCGACTCAAGGAAATCTTACGATAGGAGCATCCAACAATCGTGAGACACAATTTTATGGCAAAGTTTCCTGCTTGCAGTTCTACGCTCAAGCATTGTCCGTGGATCAAATTATGAAGATAAAGACAAGATGCAATCAAACCAGTAAGCATGTCTAATAAATGTCTGTTTGGACCTTGTTTTCTCAAAAAGGCAAAATTTATACCCAGTGACGTTGTTTCAAGAACCAGCCAATTTTTATTTTAATTGACCCTAGTGTGTTTTCTTGTATCAGTCTTCTCTTTACCATGGAGTTGCGTTTTAGCCTCTACTGTTATTTTATTTTTTGTTTTGATCTCTCTCTCCCTTTCCCGATTTCTTTGATTCGTCTAACCTGCCCTTGTAGGCAATGCCTAAGATTCAGCTGTATAAATTACAGACTCGACGTTTTATTCTTGAAACGTTTACAATTTTAATTTGGAGACACCTCTTAAGGTGATTCTGTAATGTATGGTCTTTTATACATAATAGGATAACACTTCACTCAACTCAACTCGTCAACCTGGTGCCCTTGGAATAGTTTTTTTCTAATTCAGGTCAGCCAGGAACTACATTAAGGTTATTGACCTTGAAGATTTATTTTTACTCAATACTTTTGCTTCTTTCGTATTACCTTGGACCTCACTAGATTACAAAAAAGTAGGATGCTATCGTGACACAAGTAATCGTGCAATTCCAAAATTAGAAGACGCTGACCCTTTATTGCTCGGTGCCTACCAGGACCGTGAAAATCCGATCGAAAAGTGCACCCTCGCAGCTCGCAAAAGGGGTTTCGCATGTTTGCACTTCAGAATGGCGGATGGTGTGCAGCCAGTGTGGGGAATATCTCTTTTGACGTCTGTGCATTTTATGGGTCAATTTGCAATTATGTAGTTTAGTAGTAAGGCCAAATAAAATTATCGAATTATTGATATTGTCGTTGATGACAAAATTTCAAACATTAACAAGCCACTTTTATCGACTAAGTAGACCCAATATTGAAACTAAAAGCAGAGCAACACGTGATTGTCATTCCTGATAATTGTGGCGTGTACTACAATCAAAAACTATAGAATGGCTCTGTTGACATGATTTTTTGTTTCTTTTCCATTAAGTTTCCCAATCATGGTGCCGTCCGGGCTTTTTTCCCCTTCATGGTGGTTGCTATTTTATACATCCCTCAAAGGAACTTAATTGGCAACAGTCTTTAAGGAAGTGCAATCGAAGCGGTGGAACCTTGGCCAAGATAACTCGTGAAGGTTTGAGATCCACTTTCTCCAATTTGTTAGAAGAAATAAGACGCTTCAAGCCATATTATAATAGTTTCTTCATTGGCCTGTTGAGCAAGGACGAGTGGACATGGATTGACGGCAGCCCGTTACATAGCTCGTTGTGGAAGCAAGGATATCCAAAAACAATTAAAAAAACCCGTAGCTGTGGTTATCTGGCTGGTGGCTCGTCGGGGATAAGAAGTGGTGCGTGTACATTGAAGAGATACCCACTGTGTCAGAAAAAAGCTGGTGAGTTCCTTACGAAGGAAAAGTTTTGGTTTTTCAAACCTCTCGTACAATCATAACAATTGAGAAGGTTATTTGCTAAATATAATTGTAACATTTTTACTATATTATAGAAGAGTCGTTGTCAAACCGGAGTTTGATAAGATGTTCAAGTATTTTGCAGCCATTCCAACCTATCCTGGCCATAGATGGATCTTACTCTACTTGCTTTCGTTCTTTGAAGGTCAGTAACGACATTGGTTGCTTAATTCGCGTGCTAAATCTGTTGTTGAGTTTTTCTGGATCGAAACCTGCAGAAGAATTTCCTACCATTTAGTGAAAATAGATGGACTAGAAATGTCATCTGTTCTGGCTTGAGCAAAATATTTTCCCCTATGTTTTATTCATTTCTTTTTACGTTCTCGTCGGTTTAGGAATCAAATCCCTGGTGGCAAGCAACTTTTAACAAACTGCTGTATGTCGTTTCTGTTTCTATAACTGACAAAATCGATTGCTGTCCACGTGACTCTGGAATCATCGATGTTAGTGTGACAACCAGTCAAACTGGCTTGTCTCCAACATGCTCCAAATCGATGGCATACGATGGAACAACACATGAGTTCATTTTTGATTGCTCACCACCCGCACTTGGAAATAATGTGAAAATAACGCTGACGGGTGATAATGTCACGTTAGTTCTCTGCCATGTTGTCGTGGAAACAATTGGTAAGTTATTGAAAGACTCCTATAATTTTTTTTTGGCCCATACGTTTTTGTTAGTGAGGGAAAGAAGAAGCTAATCAAGCTTATTTTACATTCTTTGGTATCAGCCTTCGCACTTATAATCTTTGATAAAGAGGTGAGCCAACGTGATGTAAGGGTATTCCATTCAGCAATTTTACTTCGGCCTGTGTCATTTAAAAATGGGCGGGAGATATCTTTTTCGGGGGCTGCTCTGCTTGTGAGAGTAAACATATTTGTTCAATGTTTGACTTAATATAGAGTCGACCCGAGAGGTACACGGAGTTTTGCGTGAAGGATGGTACAATAAATACGACTATAACTCCAAAAAGACGTCATCTATGCGTGAATATCCTCTAATTCAAGGTCCACCTGAAAGCCGGATTATTTTGCGAGATTTTGATGCGCCAATAAATTTGGCAGAAAACTATGTTCAACGATTGACAAGTTACCTACAGGTAAAATCTCATCATAGGGAACGTATTTTTGCACTCACCTGAGATCGATTGTTGGGCTTTTGATGCGTTGTAAGGTGCACTTTTCCTTTCGAAAAGTAGGGAGTATCTCAATTGAAAGGTAGTATGAAAGAATCACCGTAATCATGCCTTTTTTAAATGTTAAGATTAAGTTTGTTGTCGGTGTCGCTGCTGTTTATGTTGTTGGTGCTATCACTTTTTTTTATTAAAAGAAAATATTTGATAGAATTTGACCGAGCAGGCCAATTGTGAAATGCTGTTTCAGGTTTCTCTGAGCGGAAACCACACATTTTATGCGGCGTGCGACGATATGTGTGAGTTATGGAAGTACGATGTCACAGAGACAGGCATCGGAAGAGTTAAAATAGAATCTGGGGAAAGTGCAACGAACCAACCAATTATTTATGTTAAAAAATGGACAGAATATCTTCGATGGGACAAGTAAGTGATGCGCAAGTAATAAATAATTATGATAAGTACTTTTTTCATTAATTAAAATGATTTTGGTGACATTTTTAGTCGTCATTAGAATTGATATACTCTAATTACTTTGTTATTGAAGGTACCCAGAGCAAACATCTCAGCCAATCGTCCTTAGCAAGTGTCGCTTTTATCGAATGGTGATCTTCGGTAGAGAAAAAGACGGCAATGATCACATATCTGTGGGCATGCGTAACCCAAATGGGGAATATGAACGGCCTATTACTGGAGAAAGACTGTTTTGGACTAAACCAGGTAGGGACATTCTGATTCGTTTATTTGGTTAAAGCAGAAAAAGGAAACGAAAAAGGAAACAAAGTTAGGGAGAAAAGCATGAACAGAAAGTGCTTCACACTCATAAAAAAGGAAGACAAACACACAGAAACAAAACAGACTGTTTAATACAACGATTTATTTATGTCTCTCTCACGGACCTAGACATCTTTACTATGAAGCTGAAGCTCATAACTTCTCCTGGGAGCTACTGGAATTTCTTTTGTTCGGTGCCACTATTAAACAAAGAAACAAAAGAAAAAAGACATGTATTAGGAGACAAACATCTTCATTTCCAATACTTTTTTTAATTGAGGTGTAAAATTTTCTTTCTCTTCAAAGGGACGCGTAATTTTGAAATGTCACTTAAGAATCACAAGACATCGATATCTGCCTTCGTTGGGTCAAATTTACTCATAACAGGTTGGTCTACTGGTATTATCCTACATCTACGAGGATTGTCTCACATATTGAAATATGGGGAACCGGGAAGATTTGAGTGATGATGTCGGAATCGATCCCTCCAAAGGAAGCTGGAGCTCTTTCTCTTTTCTTTACATAAATTATCATCATGTGATTGAGAAAAAGTTCGTGGCCGGTACTATGTGACGTTTCAGAAATATATCAATTAAAGAATACCTCTCTTAACTGAGACGCAACACTGCGTCGAAAAAGCCTCGAACAACATATTTGAAGACATTTGATGATTGCTAACTCGAAACGCGTGATTAGGATTAACTTTACGAGAGAAGGACGGTAGACTGTCTGTTTAAACTTGCGAGTAGAACTTTAAGCCCGACGATCAACCACTTTGTACTCATATTTTGGGGTGTAATTGATGAATCTATTCTCATAAGTTGCGGTTTCGCCAAGAAAAGTTGTAGACAATAAAATGGGTCCATCATACAACATGTTTGGTCAAATTATAGGATATTACAAGTTTTGCTGTGAGGGAGTTTATTGTCCTGACTGCCCATTGGAACTGAACATCTCATGCCTCGGACAAAATCTAAAAGTGAATTCAGCAGTGAGCCTGTCCTGTGTTAACACATCATTTGAGGTAGTTTTTAACACGATCGTTCAACCTGGAAATTTTACTTTGAAGGTGAGTAGCTCTCATTTAAGTAGTTATCATCATTTAAGTGATGATTCCTACTACATTTACGGCAAAAAATTCACAAGACACCATGGCATGCTTATTTAAAAAAATTGGCAATAATATGAATCATAATGAAGCAAACTTTGAAATTGTAGGGGTTCGTTTTTCATCACTCTTTTGTTTTAGTTTTATTCATTTATATTTTCGTGTTTTGATCACTGAATTGGTCATCGGTATCAGTGAAAACACATTGATCTTAACTATCTAACAGTCTGTCGACCCCATCACCTTAAAAATAGAAGTAAAACGTACGTAGTCGAAACTTTGTGGCCCGCACTACATCGAGACAAACGAGCATTACTTGTGCATTAGCCAGGTTGGATGACTACAAATCTTTTATTTGATAAGAACAAAGCCTTAAGATAAAGCAAAGTGGTGCATGCACGAGCGATAAGCCTCACTGAACTGGAACCTGTGATATTTAAAAGTAGTAACCCATACGCTGTGATTATTTTCAGGCCAGCTATTCATTCGTGGAACATCCAGAAGAAATTCTCGAGGAGCGAGTCTTGGGACAAGTAGATCTAAGAGGTAACTCCTTTTGCACTGACATAAAGGATTAAAAGAATTACTGTGTCTGTGTGAATCCGTAAATGTTGCTCTTTAACCACTGCTAACGGAGATTTACATTTTGTGTTTCTTCAAAAGCGGTGGTGCTAGAAGAATGCTACTTTGAGTCTGCAAAGTGCGACTGGACTAGCCCACATGCAAATTCCAAGTGGAAGCTCTTTCCTGGTAAGAAATCAATAAAATACCTCAGTAACTTTAAGTACTTAAGAAGAGAAGGGCAGTACTGCGAGCAACAGTTAAGTCTTTTGCAATTGACTTGCTTTTCTTGCTAACAAAAAAAACACCTTTGAATAAGTTATGATGGGGCTGAAATTAAAGAGGTCTGAAGGGAATTGATAAAGACTATGATGCCAAATTCAGAATCTTTTTGGTTAAACGTCGCTACTGATAGAAAAAAGTACTAAAGAACATTTTATGCTATAAAATTTACTGTACACATTTTTATCTGAGATAATTTTGTCTACATTAATGCCCCTTACAAAGCGGAGTTACAGAGTCCAGTGTTACTATGGGAACCATTTCATCAAGTCGTTGGCTTGTGCTTACGGTTTACTTACCTTATACCTGTTAAATCAAAGTCAACTATAAAAGTTCTACTTCGAGAGCCAAGGAAAGAGGAGCCGATTTTAGCATGGCAGCTTAGTGGATACCATGGTACAAAATGGTCAGTGGCTGAGGTGTCTTTGCCCGGCGCTACTGCAGTTCAGGTCAGTAAATTATGACGATGAAATTTATTCGATTGAATTCTTCATTTATTTCTAAAGTTCATATTTTATTTTTTTTATGAATCTTTGATATTTGCTATGACAGGTGATGATACGTACTTCATGAATCTTTTTGTCTAGATTATATTTGAGGGAGAGGGCTTTCTTCATAACCAAGTAAATGCAGCAATCAAGAACGTGATTGTAACTACCGAGAAATGTGGCTTGCTACCATACTTTGCAAAACCAGGTTATATTTGCCGCTTTTCTTTTTTCTACTGTTTTTTTGAGTTGCTGGTTTTGAGCATGACAAGATTGTGTAAACCTTTAACAAAAAAAAGCAATTATCAATGACATCACTGATTCTTTCAATTCCACATAAAATAAAAGGCTATATTAAGTTTTCATGCATCTCATGGACGATAAAGAGAAAAGAAAGGAAAAATCGTATGTTTTCTTAGCTTTTATTGATCGCATTGGATTTTCAGGTTTTAGTTGCGGGAATAAACAGTTTCAATGCAAGAATGGCGAATGTGTCAAGAAAAATTTGCGGTGTGATGGCGACTTTGCTTGTACCGATGATTCAGATGAAGATAATTGTGAATGTCCCTCGAATAAGTTCGCTTGCCTGGATGGAAAATGTCTTCCAGCATCAGCTGTATGTAACGGTATAAATGACTGCTCTAAGGGAGATGATGAAAATAACTGCCGTGAGTAAATGTGCCTTTGCCATCCACTTTTCGAGTCTTGATTTAATTAGAGTGAAACTCGCTATTTGCCCTTCCCATCTATGTATGCTGAGTTGCATTTCCAAAAAGTTTGGAATTACTGCTTTTTAGGGAATAGATGCCCCTTTAAGCATCACTGTCTTGATGGATCATGCATTGCTTGGTCAGAGACCTGTATTCGAGAGCCTTTCTGCAAGGATGGAACTAACACTCCATCAGTTTGCGGTAAGTAAGGCATAGAAAACTTTTTAACCAACAAGGTTAATTTTTTGAAATAACACGTTCTTGCATCGAAAGCCTGAGATTTCAGGCCTCTGTTATGGTCTCGTCGTAATCCATTTATGGATGAAAAGATGAAAGATTGCAAAATAAGCTATGTGAGTCGCAAATGGACATGATCATAAGGTGTTAGAAATAAAAGCTGCGTCTTCGTAAAATTATGGTTATTATCTTCTAGTCTACTAGCGTAATAAACGACAGCGATGTTTCTGAAATGTTCTAACTGCGAGAGGCGTCCAGTATGTACATTTTTGTCTTGATCAAATTCTTATGAACTAGTGAAGACAAATAAGTATCTACTGGGGAGGGAAGCTTTCGTTTACGTGGATAATTGATCCCGTCGTTGGCGGAATTAATCCTTTGAGCGTGACAGTGAAGTAAGTAGCATGTTTGATGGAGTCGATAATTTGCATTGCAGGATCTGGGAAATGCCGCCTTAACGACTTAGCGTGTTCATCCAAAGAGTCCAAAGGACCAATTAGATGTAAATCTTTCAGAAGTAAGTCCATGACTCTATTAAAGCCTCTAAATAAACTCAAATTTAGCGCAGAGAGAAGAATAATGCAAGTTGTAAGACACATGCGCCAACGGTGGCTTGTCACCGTTGCGTTAGGGGAACGAAGATAGAGGGAAGACTGATAAATTTCTGAGGTTATTTATCACGAGTCATAATAATCCATTAGACATCTCCTAACTGCTGTCATTTCAAATAGGGTTTTGCAATTTCGAAAATGACTTGTGCCAGCTTAATCCGGATATGAACGCCACTTTCCAGTGGATAACAGGTGCAGGTGAAACACCAACGGAGAAGACTGGGCCAAGTTATGATCATAGCACTTTAAGCAAAGACGGTAAGAGGTGAAATGAAATGTTCCTCTTACGTAGGAAAACAAATAATATCAGTCGGGTTAACATACAGTGCATCTTACTTAAAATCCTTACCTAACTTGTTTTGCATGGTGCAGTGCGCCCAAGTTAGTTCGACGGCTTATTCTCCTTGAGAGGTCTTTGTTGGAAAAGTTCGGTCTTATATTTGTTTGGTGCCTTGGTACAGCTGAATAATAATATCAACGTAAAATCGTGAAATGGCGTCACGACAAGCTTTTTATTATCACGTGTACAAATTTGCTTTATGGTCACTCAAACTTTCTTCGGTGCTCTCACAAAAAGGGAATTTGGCATAACTTACACAAAGAGAGTAATGAAGAACATTTGTTATTTCATAGGGTCGTATATCTATATCGAAGCTTCTCCGCAACGCCCTGGGGACGTGGCAAGGTTGTTAAGCGAATGGATGGAACCCAACCAAACAGCTTGTGTTCAGTTTTGGTATCATATGTACGGCTCAGATATCGGTAATCTGAGCTTTTATCTGAGGACTGATCAATCCGAGACATTGGTTTGGAGATTGTCAAGCGATCAAGGGGATCGCTGGAAGTTTGGTCAATTTTCTCTGATCAGTGAAAGGGCTCATAGGGTAAATAACGCTTAGCTATCAAACTGCCGTACCTTTCGTTTGAAACGTTAATCTTTATCTTTATTTTTTTGGCTGGAACTGTTCTCATTTTCTGAAAATCTAATTGAAAAAGCAGCTGCCAAAGTATGCACATAAATGTATATTGATCAGAATATTTGAAGACGGGTGAAATTTATTCGCTGATCTTGGCTTGGTGGTGAGCTGTTCTTAGTAATTCTCTCTCTCTCTCTCTTTTTTTACTTACTTTGAGTTATATGGAGATTAAAAACGTTAATGAGAATGTTTTCACAAATCATATATTTTTTTATGCTGTTTGCAAAGTTTGTCATAGAAGGAACGACTGGTGATGGAAGTGAAGGTGACATTGCGATAGATGATATGTCTGTGCTGGATGGAAACTGTAAAAAGATTATTGCACAAGGTATGGATTAAAACACACAGGGGGAAAGCAAAGCAATGGTTTATTTACAGCAAAGACATCTCTTGGCATAATTTTCATCGCCGCTACAGTTTTTTTTACTCCTGAAATATTTCGAGGCAGCCTCTTTAATGATCTACTAATAAAATTTACAAAAATTGCGGAGCGTGCAGCGTACTTAGCGTAGCCCCATACCTCAGCAAATTTGGTAACCTGTTCCGCTAGACAATTTTGGTCGTAACGCGATGTTCGTCGTCCGTCTGTCTGTATTCTCATTCACCCAAAAAGATTAACCATTCTTTGCATAAGCGAACAGCTGCACTTTAAACAAGGGCAAATGGCAATTTACGAATAGACGTGAAAGTCGATGAAGTTATGTGCTTGCGTGAGTCTATGACCAAGTCGCAGACCATTCGTTCTTATGAGATAGAATTTATGAATTCGATAAAAAAGGTTTCTATCATTTTCTTTCAATCTTTAGATAGTCCAGACTGCAGTTTTAGAGAGGATACGTGTGATTGGGAGACTCGGGAAGGATGGACTCTCTCTAAACACTCACCTGATCCAGATTTACAAAACTACGGTAGGAGTTTGTCATCAAATTCGAGACTTTTCATTCAATTTTTTGTAGGCTGAGAAGCTGTAGTGAGGTTTATATTGATTGAGGCCTTGAGCTACTGTATATTTCTTTTGTTATAAGCTTTTGCCGATCCAAGTAAGGCATCGATGCCATAGATCGGCAAAAGCTTGGAATAAAAAATAAATTTAGTGACTCAATGCCTCAATCGAATCATTCATTTAATCGACATGATACTGATGGACAACTTCAAACTGTCTACCCAATAACTTTAGAGTAGAAATAACACAATATGACATATTTATTGATTAATTAGACACTGGGCAATCCAAATTGGACATACTTACTGGCAAGATAACTGAGCGGCTGACAGATAGACTTGCTCACAGACTGACTGAATGACAGACGAACTGAACCAGTGACAGACTGTTGACCGATTAACAGACATCAGCACTTAACATATTGGAAATGTCTCACATGTGAAATCGCTGTTAACCTCTTTCAGGCCATAATCGAATAGCTGCATTTTATTTCTTACGTCACTGTTAGGTCCAGGGGTATCATTTATTTTTCTCCGCGCCGGAGCATCTGAAGTGCCTTATACACTCTCTTCCCCAATTATAAACACTAACGAATGGAAGTGCTTACGCTTATGGTATTTCATTGGTGCCACAAACTTGTACAAAACGTCGTTACAGGTGTTTCTTCAGTCGTTAATATCGAACCTATCCACACTGCTCTTCTTTGTGGATGAAATGGCAAGTGCGACAAATTATACTCAGATACCGTTGCCAGGCAATTACAGCAAAGCAAAGGTACAAAAATGTAATTCTTGTTGGTATACTTGTGAGGAGAAATTTTTGCTGACTCCATGTAAACAAGTTCACTTTTTTCTATTACAAGCATCCTTTATCAATTGTTGCAGACTAAATAATGTCTTATAAAGTACACTCCCCTTGCATAAATGTTGTAAGAAATTCCGACACTTGTGAAGTATGAACGTTTTCTTTCAACACAATACAGCTTAAATTCTTTGGTATTTATGAAGAGTTTGGGGACCAAATTCTGGCCATTGAACAAGTTTCCTTTTCTAAAGAGCCTTGTGACCCAATTTCTTGGCGACAAATTGGTGAGTTTACATGTTTAAGACTTGAAAACTAGGTTTTGTAAAGTTTGTCTAATTTTGGGCGCAGAATACCTAGAGAACGACTCGTTTATTACACAAAACTCTATACTAATAGCTTTAAATTCATTTAGTTTTAAAATTTGTTAAACTGTGTATCTTACTTTACAAAACCGCACCCCTCTGACCGAAACTTTACTCGAAGGGAATGCCTGTTCGTCAAGTTAGCACTAAATCATACACTTATCTGTACATGTAACGTTTTTAAGTGTCGTAACATTTAAATCTATGAGTAATTAATGTCATAAAACCTCTAGATATTAACGAGCCCCTTGGAATGCAAAATGGTGAAATGGTAGACACGCAGATCAGTTCTTCATCATCAATGGACGAGGCTCATGCTGCCAGTCGAGGCCGTCTACACTTAAACGCAACTTCAGGAAAGGCAGGCGCTTGGTCCGCCGGCAGAAATGACAATAGCCAGTGGCTCCAAGTTGATCTGCGTAATAATAACGTCAGAGTCACGGGTGTTGCGACACAAGGGAGAAACGGACGGTACGCCCAGTGGGTAACGAATTATAAGTTACAGTACAGCAACGACGGGGTAAACTTCCAGTTCTACAAGAAACCTGAACATACCGCTCTTGAGGTGTGTACGAAATCTATTCAGCTGCCCACTCTTTATGTTCGTTATTCATTTTTTTAAAATGATATCAACCAACTCGTTTAATTGCTTTTTTGCCAAACAATAGCTCTATCAACTCTTAGAAGTGTTTTAAGCATGAACATGGTAAGTCTTAACATGCTTGATTCAACTATCAGCATCAATGACAATGAGACGATCAACTATCAGCATCAATGACAATGAGACGAGATATTTAAGAAACTGAATGTGCGTAATCTTTGTAACTTAACACTCTTAGTTATCACATGCTGACTTTGTGTCAAGAATAAATTTCAATACAATTAGTGGTTTAAAGAGTCACTATTTTGCTAATATAGGATTTCGCTGGAAACAAAGACCAGGATTCTGTTGTTTATCATGAACTAAAGTTACCTATTAGAGCACGGTTCATTCGCTTTCAACCAGAGGCTTGGCATAGGCAGATATCAATGAGAGTTGAGTTGTATGGTCATCAAAAAGGTATGTTAATCAAAAGCGTGTGATTTTATTTTCAAATTAAAAAAATGTGAAACTCTTATTGTGGAACCAGTATATCCTCAAAAGAAAACCAAAATAAACAAAACAAAAAAGGCATAACATTCCGAAAAAAAATAAATTATAGAGGTTCACCATGAATTTGATTTTGATAAGCAAAACCATGTGTCACCTCCATTCTCAAATAGAATGCCAGAAAGCTCTGGGTATGGAAGACAATGGAATCTCCGATGGGCAAATTCGTGCCTCTTCCAGCTGGGATGGCAACTCTGTCGCTAGCCGTGGGAGATTATCAATTAAAGCATCTGGTCGCATGAGAGGAAGCTGGACGGCTTCTGCAAAGAATTCACATCAATGGCTTCAGATTGATCTTGGAACCAACGATAATATAGTTACAGGGGTAGCTACTCAAGGAAGGCAAGATACCGACCAATGGGTTACCAGTTACAAGCTTCAATATGGTAATGATGGATTTAATTTTCAATACTACAAGGATCAAGGTGAGGACAAGGTGAGCAAAAATTATATTGATTTAGGGAAACCTCCATGAACATCGAAAGTTGTAAAATAGGATCTGGATTAAAAAGGAAATTCTTAGCTGTCAAACTAAGTCATAAGTTTCAGGCATTACTTACAGTTTGACAACTTTGGTAAAGTTAGTGTAACTTTCATGCAAGCTGACTTTAAGACCTAAGGGATCAACGGGAAACACGCAACAATTTGAATACACGATTAGCCTCCATTTGAATTCTTGCTTGTCGTGAGCACAAGAAAATATGGACTATGCTGGTCTAATGTCAAAAGCAGCGTTTGGCTGCGAAAATGTTTTCTGAATAAATGAGTCTTGTTAGCGTCGACCTGATGGTATCAGACTTTGCAAAGCGAAATTTTCAGTTTTTGATTTCAAAGAAATGATAATAATGATATTGATGATAATGGTGATAATAATAAGTAGAAAAACACGCTGTATTAGCTCGATCACATAAACAAAGATTAATGAAGTGCGAACACACCATGAAAAATGAGGATAAGGTGGTTTTTACGTGGAGGACAATATTTATCCGTATCTCTTCGAGCTCACATGAGTTTAGGTTAGTTTTTCAAACTATTGTTCAATTTCACAGGAACTACTATCTTTATATCTATATAGGATTTTTCAGGAAACAGAGACCGTGATACGGTTGTTTTTCATGAATTAAAACCGCCCATCAGTGCCCGCTTCGTTCGTTTTCTCCCAGGGGCTTGGCAAAACCACATATCAATGAGGGTAGAACTGTATGGCTGTCTTGATGGTAAGGACATTCCCATATATCTTAACTGTGTACTGAGTTATTTAGCCTTTTGCAGATCGTGATTTTGCCAGGGTTAAAACAAGACCTTACCCTTTATTCTTCGCTTTCATAATATTTTTATGGCCTCTGTCATACATACTATTTTATGGCTCGTTTTTAAACTAATTTTTGTAAATTTTTTGGTATACCATCAGAATGTCAGGAAGCTCTTGGTATGAGAAATGGTGCAATTCCCGATAGACAAATAAGCGCCTCTTCACATTGGGATAATTATCATGCGGCTTGGCAGGGTAGACTGGATTATAAAGGGACATGGAAAGCAGGGTCGTGGTCATCACGACGTAATGATATACATCAATGGCTCCAGATTGATCTGTATAGTCCATACATGAAAGTTACAGGAATTGCCACACAAGGTAGAAATGGTCACAATCAATGGGTGACACGGTATACACTGTGGCACAGCAACGATGGTAGAAATTTCCAACCCCACAAGGAAGCTGGAGAACGGACGGAAAAGGTGAATATTACGTTGTACTCTTTGAATACATATCAATCAAGAAAGTTTAAGCATTAGAAAGTGACTGTTTTTTACTGCAAAAGCTTTTTAGTGTTTGGAGCGTGATATCGTATCGGGATTAAAAGCTGTATTTCATTATTCTGATGTTTTGACCCTATACGCAAGCTAGAACCATGGCCAATCAGGTTACAGTTAAATTGAAACCATCCAGTTAAGTAGTAAGGTGCAATCTTTTGGTTATAAGGATTTTGGTACCATGCAATTTTCAAAAAATTACCCGTGTCTGATTGCAAGGGGAATCTGGATCCTGGTACCAACCAGATCCTCCGCTGCAATTTTTCCCAAATGACCCAAATGGGATACACCAAAATTCACGGTTCACAACAGCTACAGACTAGGTTAACAAAGGAGATTTTAAATGGCAGCTTACCTAGATAGTTTTGGACACCTTCAAATTCGAAAATGTTTCAACCTTAGAAAGTCAATCAAAGCCGAAGAGGAGGGCTGTTACATAACTCTTCAAATATGTTTTAATTGAGGAGATTGACTTTAATCGTACCTGGAGCATTTTTAAAATTATGGTTTACTGCCTTTCCATTCAGAATTTTGATGGAAACAGAGACCGGGATACAATTGTTTATAATAGAATCAACCCACCAGTCAAAGCTCGCTATATCCAGATTAGACCACAGGCCTGGCACCGTCCCATTTCTATGAGGACCGAGCTTTACGGTTGTCTGGAAGATGTCAGTGGGGGTAAGGAATGTATTAACATTTAAAGCTATCAGGTGTGCAGAGGATTTTTAAATGGTTGCGTACTGAAATTGCCTCTCAAGTTGTTTCTTGTCCTTAGTTGATGTGCTCCGATTATAATTTGCTTAAACCTCCTTATGTTGCAAACAAAGTTATTGGAAAATAAGGTTATTTGGTTTGATCAACTGAGTTGACATTGTAGAGAAGGTAAACAGCATAATATTCAATTTGGCTTTTCTATTTAAAGTGGAGAATCCTACATGTAGATTAGAAGGAAACAAGTAAGGAAGAGATCAAAACTCTTCGCGTATATCTTAACCTTCATTCAAGCCCCTTAAACCATGGATTTTCTTCCCGTAGTATCCATCAACATATCAGACTGTCAACAAGCTCTTGGCATGGAAAATGGTGCAATCGCTGATGCACAAATCACAGCCTTTTCTATCTGGAACGATCACCTTGCTGCGTCTCAAGCTAGACTGGAGTTTAAAGCAAATAAGAAGAAATCTGGAGCTTGGTCAGCTAGCAGAAACGATGTTCAACCATGGCTTCAGGTGGATCTAGGTAGTCAGTACGCCAAAGTTACGCGTGTAGGAACACAGGGGAGAGATGAATATAGCCAATGGGTAATCAAATACAAGCTGCAGTCTGGTAATGATGAAGCTGAACTTCAGTTTTATAAGGAAAGAGGAACAAATATAGACAAGGTTAAATAATTTAATGCATTGAAACAATTCTCTTTAATTTACAAAACAATCGGGCAGCCTACTTGTTGGTTTGCCTCCTTACATATTCCAAAATTCATTCGTTATTACCTAATTCAAAATTTCTATTTATTCCCTATAGCAAACCACATAAATAATGATAATGAAATGTAACTCAAAAATTTATGAACAACGACAAGGTTTCATTTCGTAAACAGCATAAAATTAAAAGACGACAAAACTTCGAGACAGATATTGGGGAAACAAAAATCGTTCATATGTTTAAATGACCTCCTATCAAGTCGCAGACTCAAAAGTATGTTTAGAGGAACATATCATATCCTTGGGTTATTAACACTTTTCCAATTCTCTCCCCCAGGAGTTTGATGGTAACTCAGATAGAAGCACTATCGTTTTCCATGAACTAGAGCCACCCATAAAAGCACGCTTTGTTCGCTTTCGACCTCAAGATTGGTTT
>NC_089315.1:27198130-27205630 GCF_036669915.1 Pocillopora verrucosa | reverse complement strand
AGAGAAGACTTAATAGCGTTGACAGGGCTGTACATCGACGAGGGAAAAAATTGCAGAGTGACGCCATTGTCGGCGAAAAAAGGTGGAGTATAACAATGTGAAGACATAGAAAGGGGAAGAGTTTTTCTAGGAAAGGGCGTCATTGCCACTAACCTTTAAAACACTTGTACTTTCGAAGCAATTGAAATTGTCATTGCGCAACTCCGGGATGATGCTGCCGCTGTTATTTGCGCTCATGAGGCACTGTACATGTACTTCGTGTCGAATGATAAAGACACCAGTCAGGTTGTAAAGGCAGACACTTCTTAACATTTTAGCTTTCATCTGTTGTTTCCCTTTCAGCTTGCAGCGAGAACTTAATCAACGAAACAGGATATTTCTTCTCTCCTTCATATCCTGGAAATCCTCCAGATGATACTTTTTGCAAATGGCATATCACCGTCCAGAAAAACCACATCATTCGTTTGGAATTCCAAGAGTTTTTACTCACGAACCACCCCACATGCGAGAGATGTTTCCTTCAAATCTTTGATGGACGTGATTTATCTGCGACCGCGATAGGAAAATTTTGCGGCGATATGCATCCTCCAGTTGTCATTTCTTCATCAAGCCATTTCACAATTGTTTTCCGTTGTGTTGAGGGTTTGCGAATGACAAGATTCAAGGCCTTTTATCATTCTATTAGAAGTATGCTATATCTTTATGATTTTAAATTTTGAAGATATATGGACCTGTTTTTTATGTATAAACCTTAGTGAAATTCAATCAAAAGTTCTGGAATTAAAAAGTAAAAATCCAATCGATGACCAAATCAATGCAACTTGAGGTTGAAGTAGGCTTAATTGGTCTTCGGGTCACTTTCCTAAACATGAGGTGGAGATATTTTCGGTGAGACATGAAACTTTATCAATTAGTTCGTGGTAGAGTATTTGATATAGGGCAGTATTCAATCATTCCCCCAACTAAGGTAAAATGCCGACTGAAATGCGTAGTGGAGTTTGACGATAATTGATTTTTCTCCCACTTCTCTACATTAGAATTTAAGAGTGCTAAATTGAGGAAATTGTTTGTTTGTGAGAGACATCATCACAATTTCCGAGTTTTCGATTCCACTATCGGAAATTAAAGTTTTGAACCGTAATAGGAAGAATAATAACAACGACTGCGACAAAGCCATCAGGGCTAGTCGTAGCTAATGCCTTAACTGAAAATTGGTGGCTACATCTACCTTTTCCATTTTTCAGCTCAATATTGGGAAGGATCGTCTTGTTCACTTCATCGAGGTAATTGAATATTCATCGATAAACTGACTGCTTGAAATCATTTTTTCCAATTGCTTTACAAATGATGAAGGGGTTGAAAGATGATGGTAGATAGTAACTGAATGTCGAAAATCGTTTTTAGAGTGCCCATCAAGCTGCAAGTGTGAGGAGTTTGGTGAAGTATACGATAAGAGGATTCTGATTATTGGAGAAAAGTTGCTGGCTATACCGAGTAATCTTCCTCCAAATACTGGAGCAGTGTATGTTTAACCATTTCCCTGCTTATCATCATTATTACTACTCATTATGCTAACAATCACCAAGTCTTTCTGCCTACATACACAGAACAAAATAAAGAGATTTGGCATGATGTCTACGGCAACCGTCAAACGGCAAAAAGCAATATTGAACTCATTAGCTCCTTTTTCCAGCCTTTTGCATTCTAAGGTGGAAATATTTTAATGAGGAAGAATAGATTTATGTTCATAAAAGGTTATTAAACGAAAAAACGATCCTGCTGCTGTGTTCATTTCAGAGTTTGAGGAATTGAAGCTGTAAACGTCTTGCATTAACTCTCTACATTGCTTACTTGCACCTATTAAGCCGTTCATTGATGATTTTGGTTAGGAAGATTGTTCCGAGTGATTTTTCTTCCTCTTTCGATATTGTTTAGTGAATTGTAGCCTGCTGATAAGGTTTCCTTTTTTAGTTACTTTAGTTTAGGTGATTCTTTATAAAGGCCATATTTTTACCGCAGAGACGATGTGTCACTAATAATTTCATATCTACCAGGGTTTTTCGTCAAAATCGGATCTTGCAACTTCACGAGAAGGAATTTTCAGACCTTACAATACTCGAGCATATGTGAGTTGAACGCCATATTCTCTGTTTTTATTAGTGGTAGTGCTAGGTTTTGCTTGAAATGTGAAAACTTTAAAGATGTCAAATAAATGTATGTATATTTGACCAACCCTCTGATTCTTCACGCTATCTTAGGGTTAGCGAAGACAAAAATAATGTATTTTACAGTGCACAATACGTATCTACGAAATTTATTCTGCAAGCATGGAGAGCACAATTAGAGTAGGACTCTCCAGGTTTCTGGCTGCATTCGATACCTTGAAAGATCTTCGACAACAAGTTGAATAATACTCCTCGAAAAAACCATACATTTTAGAGATATCAAATTAATAAGTTACGTGTTCTCTTTGAAACAGTGACCTTAGCTTCAATAATCTGCTCCACTTAGATGAAGAATGTTTTCACAACGTATCTTCTGTTACTACACTGTGAGTACTGGATGGTGATTATAGATTAATAAGTATGAATAAATCATTCCAGAGAATCGTCAACAGTATATTTGCTGGCGAACCTGTCATCTTTTTCACCTCAAATGTTCCTAGGGCCGATAGGGACATTCCTCCCCATTTCTTCATTCGAACCATCATCCTGGAAGCATCTCAAACGACCAGATCAGGCTGGCGTGGTTGCTTGTGTGACTAGGAGAAATAGATAGCCAGGGTAACGTAGTAAGCGTTTGGGAGAGGGCTGACGACGACATCTTCTCAATTCATCCGTCTCGCATTATCGCTTAGATTTGTTGAAAGGAACTGTTAGAATCTTACTTGAAGGCTTTCTTGTGTTCTCTGCAGGAGACTGAATTCTAACTTTCTTCGAATTCTTCCTATTGGAGTATTCAGTGAGCTCCCTAATTTAAAAGTTCTGTGAGTATCTCCAGATATAATCTCATTATTTCACATTGCATGACATCATGAAACGACGATCGACAAGATCTCCATTGACTGAGCTCAAGAAAATGTCTATTTTATTTCAGTGATTTAGGAAGTAACCTTCTTAGCAGTATGAGAAGTGGGGTGTTTGATGCACTGTCAAATTTGAATGTTTTGTAAGTACTCATTTTCAGTAACATTTGAAAGCTGACAAAGATTAAGAACTTTCAAAGCAGTATTTCGCCTTTGTTTTTAGGGGTTTACGCGCAAACCAACTGACGAATTTGCAGTATGGCGTTTTTGGCAACAAAAGTAACATGACTCATTTGTAAGTAAAAGGATCCCTTTTCTTCTAAGCCAATCGCCAAAGTCATACCATTGCTATTCAAAACAAACCGAAGGGTTATGATGAGGAGTTTAGTTACACGGTGAAGCCATATGTCTAACCTAATACTTTATTTAACATATTCGAAATGTAATGATGGATTTCTAATTTTTATAAGGTACCTCCAAGAAAACAAACTGACAGCATTGCCAAATGGCTTGTTCAAAGATCTCTCCAAGCTGGAAGTCTTGTGAGTGCTGAAATGAGCAAATTAATGTCTTCTCAAATTACTTAATCTGCTGTAAAGGGAAAATTTGATAACTTCTTGTTCAAACCATGATAGTTTTCGTAATGGAATTTTGATTGTGCTCATTGTTTAAAGTAGACTGACGTTGAGATACACTTGAAAAGGGTTTTCGCTGAAATAAATTCGCCTATAAATCGTGTTGAGATTTTGTTTAATGTCTCTCATTCGACAGAAATCTAAGCAGCAATGAGCTGAAAACAGTGACAAAGGAAACGCTTCAAGGGCTCAGTGCACTAAAATATTTGTAAGTAGTTGGAATTTTCAGCCTTGAGGGTGTCTCTCTGTGGTGATTTATCTCCGCTGAAGTCGGGTGTAGGTGTAATGTCCGTAGAATAAATGAGTTCAGTGGTAAAAGAGAAGTAAATTACAATGCTCGACCAATTGGGTATTGAACCAAAGGAAGTATTAGCTACCAAATGCTTTTACTTGAGTTCTCCATTGTTCATCAGCGTAAGTGTGGAAAATTCATTTTTCAAATAGCTTAAGACCATTCTTTGTGAAGTCATTAAGTATTACTCTTCTCCATTTCATCAAGCCTGTGTGCAGATATTCAACTTCAAATAACAACTTTTGAACAGATCAATCAACTATTCTTTTTGCTTGATAAAAACAGGTACTTGGACAACAATAGATTAGCTAACGTACCTACAGATGCATTCAGCGAGCTGACTAGCCTTAAGTATCTGTGAGTATTTTACAATTGATATCGTAATAGCTACGTTTTTTAGTCTATCTAAAATGGATACTTCATGATGATATCACTTGTCAGTCGACACAATATATGTGTATATATATTATCCCACGTATCATTTCTTATTTGATTGATGACATTGAAGTTCAGATGTAAAGTGTTTTGGTCTTGAAAAATCCCCACAGGAAACTAGATCATTTCATCCTTTGTTGTTACGCTGAGAAATCTGTGGAAGGGGTTACTTGTGATTCTCCTGCTGATGAGTTCTCCAGCTGTGACGACCTGATGAAGAACAAAACGCTTCAGATCTGCATTTGGATTCTTGGAATCCTCGCCTTCCTCGGCAACCTTCTTGTCATAACATGGCGAATAATTGATAAAGAAGAGAACAGGGTTCATTCATTCTTGCTAACAAATCTTGCTGTAGCCGACATGTTTATGGGTGTCTATCTTTTGACAATTGCAATTGTGGACGCGAGATGGCAGGGTGAATATTTTAAGCATGATACGAAATGGAGGGCTGGTATAGGCTGTCAAGTTATTGGAGTCCTATCCATGCTCTCAAGTGAGGTATCAGTGCTGATTTTAACAGTCATCACCATCGACAGATTTGTTTGCATCATCTTTCCTTTCAAGTTTAAGCGTCTTACGTACAAGTCTGCCGTATTCACCTGTGCAGTCGTGTGGATACTTGGCGTAGTCATCTCCGTGATACCAATCACCGGAATAGACTATTTTTACGATAAAAGTGGTGATTTCGGTTTTTACAGTCGCTCAGCTGTTTGCCTTCCTCTTCAGCTATCGGAAGGAACCCCTGCCGGCTGGGAATATTCCGCCTCTTTTTTCATCGGTTTAAATTTCGTTTCGTTCACGTTTATCTTGGTGGCGTATATCTTAATGTTTTGGACGGTCAAGCGCTCTGCCCGCGCTGTTCGATCAACGAGTATGAACAAAGAATCTGCAATGGCTAAGAGACTTATTTTTATTGTGATGACCGACTTCTGCTGCTGGATGCCTATAATAATTATCAGCATTTTGTCCCTGACAGGAAATTTCTTCGATCCGCACAAAATTGCCCTTGTGTGGATCGCAGTGTTTGTTCTTCCGCTCAACTCTTCCCTTAATCCAATCCTTTATACATTTTCTACCGAGAGAGCGAAGCGAAGCTTAGCCAGAAAGAGGAAAAATGTTACTGGCATGGTTATGAAGTCTTTGAATAGTCGCGCTGGAGGTGGGTCGAAAAATGACAAGATTCACTTTTTTATATTCAATTGTTGTCACATTTTCCATGGACTTGGTAGGCGATGATTTCTTTGAAAAAAATGCACTTTTCTTTTTGCATCTTAATATTTTCCAAATGTACAACTTTCAGTAGAGTATACACTTTGATAGTTATAACAAGTTGCGTATTTAAAAAGACCTCTCAGAGAGCTGAGAGCCCATTATAAAGTTGTCATGGTTCCTTATCTGAACCTTGCCCAAGTTGGCTACTAACTCTATAATCGTGTTATCTTTTCCTTTCTATTTCTAGATCAATGTATGGACTACCTGAGAACAAATGCTGAAAACACTTTAGTCTCCATTGCTGAATCCAGTCCCCGGCCGGTTAAGAAAATGGTGGAAAAACATGAACAGCAAAGTAAACAAGTGAAGACTAAGTTAAAGCTGATCGAAGTAGTGGATATCTTTCAAGAAGATACAACAGGAAAGCGTTCAACGGTAGGAACCTCTTAAAGATATATAACTGAACTTTTCGATAGATACCTACTGAAGTAAGTTAAAGGTAGGTTTCAAACATACATGTAGCCTAGTCATTATCAACCAACCATGAATAGATCGAGCGATATTTCCGTAAGTGCTCCTATGAATGGTCCAATTATGCAACGCAAAACGATATTGCAAACGAGGAAATTTTGTCCCCTTGCTGTCTTCTTGTGATGTAGGGTTATGTCACAGCTTGGTGCGAGGAAGAAGGAGTACTTGGTATGGTATTACTGAAGTACTTCGGAAAGGAAATGAAGGAAGACTGGACTCGAGAGGTCGATGTAGTTCAAGGTCTGTCTAGTAATGAAGACCCGCAAGACAATCTTCTTCATTATCGCTGGCACTCTAAAGGTAAGTGACCATCTCTACTAAAAATGCATCCGACATTTCTGCACATGTTTAAGAAAATACACTCATTTCATAAACTTAGCAAAAAACGCAAAAAAAGGAGCAGCTCTGAAAAACAATAGATTCTTGCTTGAAACAATAGCACAATTCTATTCACGAATGGAGTAAGCTTAGTTGTCGAGGTTTTGAATCGAAATAATCGAAATGGATCCAATCATTTTAAATCCAGTGGCTAAGTCATGTGTCTTAATAGGTAGATACACTCGAAAGGCGTGCTGATATATTCTAAGTAGCAAGGGGTGGAAGGAAAGGTGGAAGGAAAGGTCAAAGGGAGTAGTTAAATGCCGATAATGGCATGTTTTTTTTTTAGTCTTCAATCTTTTCGCGCACTACAGGCTTTTCCTGGAAAAAGCTGATCACAGGTGGTTAATTTTAGGGCTGATTTTGAAGTTGGAACTGGTAGTTTGACATATTTAAGGCTTACGGTGCTCTTTTATTTACTCCAAAATGCGGAGAAACTATATCGAAAGAGAGGCAAGGGGCTAATATAGTACAAGTAAATACCTTGTTTTGTTTCGGGTAACAGTGGGCTGCTAAATTTCTAAGTCATTTTTTCATTATACTGCTGCTACTGCTCTTGATTTTCAGCGTCTGAACAGAGTATTGAACACGGCAAGAAGAAGATTCATGGCATACAAGGAAGTAGTTGGTAAGTTATCATTGGCGTAACTCTGTAACGGTCATTTAAACTATAGTTGTCTCGTTAAACTGAACTAAGAACACGGACATGGCCGACGGAAACTTTAAATTATTTTAATTTAGTCAAATTTTCATTTTGTAATTTAAAGTTCACTGTTTTATGTATTACATTTCCTTACTGTACGTAAGGAACGTTATTGACATTGTAAGTGCTGATTTATCACATAATTTTTACTTTACGTTCTCATCTTAATTAGCTCTTCATTCCCTTCTGAATTTTGTTAAGGCTCATTTGTTACGATTTTGAGTCGAGCTCCACTTTGGGAGATTTTCTTTCGGAGAAAGGAATTGTTATCGACTTGGACGCAGTATGC
>NC_089315.1:27168130-27188130 GCF_036669915.1 Pocillopora verrucosa | reverse complement strand
ATATGTGTTGCATAACTTGCACAAAAAGTATGCAAGAAAGAACACAACTGAGAGCCAACAGGCAATGGTAATCTTGAGAGCTGGTAAACTGGAGCATGGATATGAGAACCAAAAACTGGTATCGAGTTTAAACCGTGGGGGGTTGTGGAACATTACAAAGTATGCACAGAGCATTTTCCTCAAAACGGAGTGTCATTTTAGACAATTAACTTCAGTAAATTCTTTGCAAAAAGTGGATATTGCTGGCATAGTGCATAACACAATAACTGACAGTGCGATATTGTCAAGCTATCAATGTATGGTTTCAGATGCAGAGCTAATACCCAATGTTGAAGTAAGCAACAATGTCTTCCATGCTATTGTACGTTTATATATAAGGGTGCAGTCTTTTTCTTGTGCTAAAGACATCATTCAGCGCCACAAAATTAATGCAAAGCAGTCAAAGGGTAAAGCGCTCCGAAAGGAGATCATGAGTGAACAAGAAACAGTTAGGCAAGATTAAAATAAAACATTTTATTATCCTAAGTAAAACATGGCATTGTAAAAAATTTGTTAATTATTTTTTATGAATGTTTTAAAACACTTACATGTATCAATTATCAAGAAAATTTGAATTAAGAACTGTTCACATACAATGTAAAGCCGAATTTACCATGCCACGAAAAGTCCTGTGCATGACATGCTTAGAGTCCTGGGCCAGGTTGTTAAAAGCTGAGTTAAGATAACCCAGAATTAGTGCAATAGAGAAATTATCCTGGGAAATGCCTTCTGAAGGACAATTATTTTATGTTCTATAATAAAGACAAGACACCTGGTTGTTAATGTTGGATTAAGAGTAAAAAAGAAATGTTTTTGTTAGTCATCATGAATTTGAGAGACCTTTTTCCTGGGAACCTTGTAGCAAAAAAGAGTGATACAAAAATACAGTAAACTTAAAAATTAATAATATTCGGGGCAGTCACTGAGGGCTGTGGGCTGGGGATTCCCCCTTCCTTCTCCCTGTGCCCAACTACTATAACTAGCATAGAACTGAAATATCTTACTAGTTGTTCAATTCCCTGCCTTATACATTATTTGTTAAAATTTTTCATTGCCCAGCAACCGGTAGTGACTTCTCTGAATATTGCATTCAACATTTAATTTGTTAATGTTGGATTACAAGTAAAAAAAAAATTGTTAGTCATCACAAATTTCAGTTGCCTTATTAAGTTAGATACAGTAATATTTCAAACTGTTCTAAGATAGTCCAGGTACAAAGGATGATCTTCAGGTAAATAGGAACCAAATACTTTCACAGTAAAGCCAAGACTGTCATCCATAATAATTTCCAAACGTGGCAGAACGTACGGATGCACGGTTTTCTTCAGCACAATTTTGTCCTCAAAGATCTTCAGGCTCCAATCACCAAGGCTTTTTAGGCTTTTCACTCGTTGGCAGAGCTCTGAAAATCCCTTGTAGCAGCTGTGTGGTAAAAACCCCTCGTTACATTTTACAACCGAACGTTCAGGACGTGGTGAAGGCTTGCTGCTTTCATGGCTTTTCTTAGGCATGTTCAGCTTCGGCAAAGCTCCAAATTTGGGCTTCTTTTGGGTCATTTTCGCAGATTGATCTATCAAAGAAAAGATAAAATTGTCAAACTTGAAATAGTCAAACCTAAAACCATATCCACTTTCAGAACGAACTTCAAACAGCAGCAACACTGATAAGTGAAAACTAACTCAATGCAAATCCGACAATTTAACAAGAAAATACAGATATGTACTTACATCTTTCGATATCTTCGGGCGCAAAATGTTTCTCACAGGTATATATTCTATCGCTCTTCAACTGTTCCCTGAAGTTCTGATCAATTTCTCTTGTCTTTTTTTATCTCACCAAGCCATTCGTCTCACCATGTTCCATGAGCTTCGTATTTTGCCACAGGCAACTTCCAAATACCAATTCCCTTCGTTTTTCTGCACGAACCACAGCCAAATACTGAGCAATTAGCCCCTGGCATAACTTTTATATTTCTTGCAAAATGACAACCATATACTGATGAAAATTACGGAGAAACCTAACACATATCGCACAACTAACAAGAAACTACTCGACGGACGCCATGATCGTTTGATAGATGTGCACTGTCGCGATCACGTGACAAGGCAAAAATCAAAACAAAGACATCGGTCTTTGAAGCTCGCCGACTTTCATGACCAGTCTCCTCTACTAACTATGATAGCAACCTGCGTTGGGTTTGGATAGATGGTGAGAATGTAAAGAGTAATGAAAATCTATGGGGGCCAAATGAACCAAGCGGAGACGGTAAATGTGGAGCTTTCTTAAATGCAATTGAATGGAGTTCAAACTGGGCCGTGTACGGATGGCGCTGGAATGATTTACCCTGCACGAGCCGTGCAGAATATATTTGTGAGGAACCATTAGGTATGTGATTTAGTGGCTGGTGTATAAATCAAAACAGTTTATCTTTCTTTAAACAGTTTACTATGTTTGTTATATGTAATATAAAGTGTTGCGTTGTTTTACTCAAGTAGTTTATTTGAGGATTTGCTGCAATTACTTAAGCACATGGCGTGAAAGATACTGCACGTGACGATTCACACGTTATGTAATCAACGGGTGACATATAGGAATTATTGCATTGAATAATCATACAATCAGATACTGTTACTTCCCCCCTCTTTACCAAAACAAGCTATAATGATCATGCATAAGTGATATCAATAACTGATAATTGTGTTCATGCCTATTGTCAATGTTCATGTCTATATCATAATGTTGAGAATGTTCAGGTATCTAAACATGCAGTCTGTTGGGAGGTTTTAAGGTACGTCCAGATATTGTTGTATAGGTTTGGCTGTCCTGAGGTGGGGAAGTTGAGCTGTCTTGCGATGCTGCTGTCTCAGGAACAGGTGGTGGTAGGTCTTTGATGCTGTTGTCCTTTACCACAGGTCTGGGCTTCGGCTGTGATCGAGTGCGACGGTAGACGCCTTCGGTTCGATCGTTCTTAACAATGAAGGATCTTGGTTCTTTCCCAGCTCGGATGACTGTCCCTTGTTCCCATCTCTGGGTGTGGTGGTCATAATGTTGATAGGCTGGGCTGGTCGGAATGGTTGTAGTGTCGGTCCTGCAGCCTTGTTGTAGTAGAATGCTTGTAACTTTTGTCGCTGATACAGTTCTGTCTTTGTCTTACTGGTGCTGTCGCTGACACTTACACGCTTGGGCATTAGTAGAGTTGTCCTTAGCTTAGCTTAGCTTGTTGAAATTCCTCCGAACTAATTTTTTTTTCAAAAAAAACTTCTCGCAGCAGTCATTTATGTAGCATAAATATTGTTTTCATCTCTTCATTTGAAAGTCGACGGAAAAATATTGTTCTTCTATCTCAAATCTATTTATTTTCTAAGACGTCCCCCTGCCCGTGGCTCTCTTTTCTACCAGTCGCACCGATGGAGTTGTTGACCTGAGTCCTAATGGAGCCACTAAAGCAGTGTTTGATAACATCACGCTGACAAGAGGTCCCTGGGGTAATCCAGTTGGCTCCTTTCTCTTCAGTGGTTCGAATAACAGCTACGTGGAAGTTGAAAACGAGGGAGAACTTGATACAAAGTTTTCGATGAGTGTTTTTGCATGGGTCCACCCTGACGCTTCTGCCACTCGTGCTGGTCCGATATATGATAACGGTTGCTCGATGTGGTTGTTTCCTTCAACTTGGGGACTTGAAATTCGTTATGTGGTCAGGGATCGTTCTAAGATTCACCGATTGCGTAAGGATGGTATTATCAAAATAAATGAGTGGAATTTTATAGGGACCACATACGATTATCAAACTGGCGTTGCGTCTGTGTGGGTGAATAACAGCATGGTTATGAACAAGTCTCTTGGATCCAAAGTGGAATTGGCGACTCAAGGAAATCCTATGATAGGAGCGTCCAACAACAGTGAGATACAACTTTATGGCAAAGTTTCCTGCTTGCAGTTCTTCGCTCAAGCAATGTCCTTGGATCAAATTATGAACATAAAAACAAGATGTAATCAAACCGGTAAGCATGTCTGATAAATGTGTCTCTGTTTGGGGATTGTTTTTTCAAAAAGGAAAAATTTATCCCTAGTGACCTTGTTTCAAGAACCAGCCAATTTTTATTTTAATTGATCTTTGATCTTAGTGTGTTTTCTTGTATCAGTCTTCTCTTTACCGTGGACTTGCGTTCTAGCCTCTATTATTGTTTTCTCTTTTACTTTTATCTCTCTCTCCCTTTCCCGATTTCTTTCCGGATTCGTCTAATCTGCCCTTGTAGGCAATGCTCGAGATTCAGCTGTATAAATTACAGACTCGACGTAAGTCACTTGTTCTTAAAACGTTTACAAGTTTGGAGACACCTCTCAAGGTGATTCTGTAATGTATGATCTTTTATAATCCACTTTATACATAATAGGATAACACTTCATTCCACTTAACTCCTCATCCAGGTGCCCTTGGAATAATTTTTCCTAATGTAAGTCAGCTAGGACTATATTAATATATATATTATATTAATATATATTATATATTATTATCTCTTTATTGTATAATATATATGTTAATATATATATATATTAATATATATACATATTAATATATATATATTAATATATATACATATTAATATATATATATATATATATATTATATATATTTTTACTATATTGTTGACCTTAAAGATTTATTCTAACTAAATACCTTTATACCTTTAGTATTAACTACTACTTCACTAAATTACAAGAAAGTGGGATGCTATCGAGACACAAGCAATCGTGCAATTCCGAAATTAGAAGACGCTGACCCTCTATTGCTCGGTGCTTACCAGGACGGTGAAACGCGATCGAAAAGTGCGCCCTCGCAGCTCGAAAAAGGGGTTTTCGCATGTTTGCACTTCTGAATGGCGGATGGTGTGCAGCCAGTGTAACAGCTGAAGAAACGTTTAACAAATATGGTGAGGGCAATCATTGCCGAGGCGATGGCAAAGGAGGACTCTGGTCAAATGATGTTTACATTATTCAAGGTTGGTCGATTTGATCAACGTAACGTGACAATATGTGTTCCATAACCTAATAATTAAGGATTTCTTCTCGTATTATCGGGTAAAAAAAATCCACTTTCGAGCAATTCTAACACGTTACGAAAATGGGCACTGATGGCAAAAGAGAACGATTTGTTTTACGTCACAAGTCGGGGTCAAAGTTGTTGGTCAGGACTTAAAATAGCGGGTTCCGTGACAAGGTTTAAGTTTCATTAGCAGACCTTCGTTTGTAATGTTAGTCTTTGGAATCTCAAAACTCTCTCAGTTACATGACTTAATGTATACTATAAAGACGGCTTTAGAAAATAAACGGTTCCCGAAATGTACTTGTCTTTTACAAGGAATAAAAGTCATTCGACTGCAGCCACCAGGATCCCCCCGCCCTATGTACACCTCGTTAAAAAGAAGTATGATTGTCATATGAATCACATTTTGATACCTCATTTCAAATCAGACAGAGAAAACGGAATCCGTCGTTTTAGTTGTAAGTAATTGATGACTCGCGCAAAGTTGTCCTATTTTAACAACTCCTCCTATTTTAATCCATTAAAAGTGCCGCTCTATGTACACTCTATTAAGCTACATGTGCCAAAGCTATGATCAGAATCCATAAAGGTTTTCAGTGTCTTGGGCATCGGGACAAAGAAGATAATTGTATAAAAACATTGCATGTGAAATCGACACGATCAAAAAAAAGGTAACAGAATTCACAGACATAAATCAATTGCCTCGAAAGCTTTCCCTTAATGACGAATATTTGGACTCACAAGCGATATTTGATCTATGATTCTGCTTTTTCTTGAAGGATTCTTTTAGGTTTTCCTTGCCTTATGCACTGATGCTAATTTTTGCAAATAAGTGATGCATAACATACAAACAACAACATTAATGCATTTCTTTTTCATGTCGATAGTCTCAGGTTTTTGCCGCACGATTTTTTACTTTCCAGTGACGAAACTGTTTTAATTGAATAGATTAGGTAAATGTGGGGTGCTACAGAGACGACTCCTTAGTGAAAGAGTTCATTACGCTGTTCTTTGTCTTTCAAAGATCTGATATTATACAGCGCTAGATTTAATGATATGAAAGGCCAGCAAAAATTAAGGAAAGCGCACCTTCCTATACACGCTCTCAGTCTTCGCTTAAATAAGCAGGCAAAACATGATGAAACGTAGAGAGAGAAGTAGGGAGAAAAGTTCTGGGAGATATTAAAACAGATTTAGCATCTTCAGTCACTGCAAAACTAAACCAGAAGATGCTTATTCAAAAATTAAAATACGGACAGACAAACAAAAACAAACCAAACAAAGTATTCGTGGTGAAATGTCACTACGCTACGGAAAAATCTAAACTCTTAACTTCACCTTTTTTTTCAAAGAAAAACTTTTAAAAATTATCACGAGTAAAAAGAGGCCACTTCAAGTAACAATTTACCTAAACCTAAATACCAAATACCTAAACCGTAGTCTTACTTCAGAACACTCATTTCGGCTGTATAATTGCAGTGTAGGCAAGACATGAAGTATTTTGTGACCAGGATTCGATGTTTTGACGGAAGAATGGGTCTGCGAAAATAACCGGTTGGTTGTGCCATTTTGTTGAAGGGGGGAACGGATACCTTTCATACTCGAAAATCCTCTATTTAGAAGATGCTATTTAGAAGATGCTTTGCACGAGGCACCCGTTGACTGGCAACTGACGCACCCCCTTCTCACCGAGTTGTAGCAAAATTTAGCAATGCACAGGTGATGAAGATGATAAAACATTATTGCTCTGTATGTTACAGGCGGTTAGATCGAATAAAACTTGACGTCACAGACTTACGTCAAAGTTTTCATTAGCACAAAACACATAGTCGTGGAACGAACCAAGGTAGGTGGCCGCCGGCAACGTTCATGCAATCAGTCTGATAGAAGAAGCTTTAGAATTTCTCTAAATGTAAAATCCTTTCACAGCGTTTGGTAAATAAGTTGGTTTGACCACTTGGTTTGGTATGGTTACTCAAAGGTCTCAGTAAGGTCAACCATTGACCGCAAAAAGCCGAAAATTTAACCGTTAGGCGTGAAAAGTGGCAAATTTTAACCGTTAGTCGTAAAAAATGTTACCCGTTAAAAACTTATCCAGTCAGTGAAGAGTCACTTTGAACGGTACCGAAACTGCACGGCATAAACCGTTAGCAGTAAAAAAAATTACTCCATCGAGAACCTCTTAAATTATTCGATATAAAATTTTGTTTTCGTTCATAAACCTCATCACCACAACTTAGAAAAGCTAGCGGCACTTCGTAAATCATTGTTGTTTAAGCAAGAGAGGGCGTCCGTTAGCTGTCTGTGTCATAGACACCAATTACCTATGCAAGAAGGAAAAATGTTGACGATTTTAAAAATTATCGCCAGTATTGTGTTTTAAAGCGTAGCTACCACATTGAAGTTACTGCTGCATAAAGGCTGCAGAAGATTTCGATTCATAAAGGTCGATGAAAATATTTTCAAGAGCGTTCCTTGTCATTGAACAACTGTGAATTAATTTTATAAGTAGGCGAAAAAAATTAAAAACATCAGCGTTAGCCTCGTTGACTTGGAGTATCCGTTTAACTTGTTTAACAATTCAAAAAGAGCAGTTTCAGCCCGACATATTCTAGTGACATTAATCTAATAAAGAACAACAACTTGACATATTAATTCACTAGCACCCATTCGCTAAATATTATGAGACCGTCCCACAATTATGGAAATAATTTCTCTTTTGTTCTGGTGGATGACTTAATTCATTTTTAATCAAATCTAATTTTAGGTGGTAATGGAGCGCCAAACGAGGTCATTCCAACGTCATCCTTGTTACTGTCCAATGGTTCATTTGCAATGCCAACATCAAAAGAGATCTGGAACCGTATCAATGGAAGAGTGCTGGAGCTACACCCTAAAGTAGCGTGTACTAAACCTTCATCCTCTCCACAGGGTAGTATCCCGAAGACTTGCTCGAGTACTTTGACTCGTCATTTCCTTCCGTTTAACAGCAAGTGTGTGCACAGTTCTAGCCCCAAACCCCCGACTGTGAAGACTGAAAGCGGCCATGAGTACCTTGTTCTTACCCATGACCCGTCCTCGTCGATTTTGTCAGTACGATTGCCGCCCATTGACGAGAGAAGTCTATCTATATCTGGAAGGATAGCTATCAAGGGCCTTCGCGAGAAACAATGTTTTCCACACGAAAAAAGCTTACAATGATGAAATCTCTGCGTATCAACATTCACTACAGGCTCCGTCTTCTGACGGCAGAAAAGTTGAAAGAGAGCAACCGATATTCATATGTTCAAGAACTCTTACTCTAAATGTAGATTCCTCCGTGCATCTGAAACTGAAATACAGAAGTGACCAGTTATTTTGAACACTAGACATGGTAAAACCTCCCCCTCATTTTAAACTTGAGACATTAACTTAAATGTTTCTCATTTTATCGCCATAGATCTACTCTAAATTTCAAAATCCAGTCGTCTGATATTTGATTAAATCCGTCTGAAAAATATATGCAGTCAGTTGTATGTCAATCATTTTCACTAAATGCTGATGGAAGAACAATTAAAAACAGATTTGAACATTCATTCAATCAACCAATGCTACAAAGGATAATGATTTTCGTCGGGTGGTGGTGACAGTAAAGTCAAAAAATTTAGCAAAAAGGCAAGTATATTCAATAGCACTACGTGTGCGTGCAGATCCACGACATTTGGCTCCACAGAATGTTCTTGGCTCGTTCTAAGATATACATATGAAACACAAAAACAAAAAACACTTGTTTTGCACAGTCCAATAAATTCCAACGTGCGTCTAATACTCTAGAGACCTCTTTCAGTGTTCACAAGTGTTCTAAATTGTTCTTCTCGATATCATCTAGCGACAAACTCAGCATATAACGACCAGGTTATACCTGGGAGAAAGTGGCGTCACCAAACAGGAAGTTGCCATAAACAGGAAGTTGCTATAATTAGGAAGTAACGAATAGATAGGTAACTTTCGTTCAAATATACTTTTAAATGTCCCTCGGACATTTGCATGTCATTACCTTGTCCTTATATGGTAGTAATTGCCTCACGGGTAACCAGTTCAATTGGCGAAGCAGAGGAGTTACGAGGTCGAATTTCTTAGAGTTCGTAACTATCTTGCTGGCAAAGTTTAGGATTGACTGGCACTTACTGATATTTCCAGCTGATGTTGCAGAGTCATCACGATTTGTCTTCAATCAACGATTGTAGATATTTCCAAGCCTAAAGTCAGGTAATTTTTTGTGTCGTCTATGGTTTCCTAATCTTACTCTTGTGATAAAAATTGTGATAAAATAAGAATAGGAGACTATACATATATATCTAACCTTCCTTCTTCTCGAATCAGCTACAAAATTTCATTGCCATAGGCGGGAATTGATTAGATAATTTAAACAAATACATTTTTTCGGTTTTTGCCGTGATATTCTTCAGCAGAGTACGACGCAAACTGAACAAGATAGTTTTTTTAGGTAAGGAATGCCTTTGCCTTTTAAATAGAGTTGCTTGTTGCAAAATTACTAGCTGGGTGGCCGCAGTTACCCGTTTTCACTCTAATTTTTAGCAAATTAAAATCAGATAGTCGATCGTAGCTCCTCAGAGCGTAGCGTGAGGAAAGTTTGGCTTAGCTCTTTATAGTGTAAAACGTGCCAGACAAAAGTTACAAAGCACTTAGAGGCATTTTGTTGGCGTGATAAATATTGCGTGAATTAATGTTGAGCCGTGTAGTAAAACTGATTGCCGAGTCATAGAAAACTTAACAGTCTTTGCGCTTGTAGAATATTCTAATTATAACTACACAGAGCTTTAACTCCCTAATACTCTAACACCCCTTCTCATTGACAAATAATATTTTTTCTTTAATGATTTGGACCGGGATATATATATATATATATATATATATATATATATATATACTAATTATGCTCTTCAGACAAGAGAGAGAGAGAGAGAGAAATTAACTGTTTATTTGACAAAAACGAGTTACCTTTGTCGCCAAGAAAAATAGAAATTTGGATATTTTTAAAAATTAATGCTACTTTGAATTGTGTTCCAGAGCCTTTTGTATTTGTTTATCACCGACATTGTCTTGATATGGTAAGCTTCTATCATGGGGGAATTAATTATTAATTTCTTTTTGTTGTTTACTAGCAGGTAAAAATACTGAAACATTTGTAATAACATTCTAATGCAAATTATAAGGTGTTTCTCGAATCTTGCAACACAATATTACTCCACAAAATGGAAATTTGAAGTTTCTTTATTGCGACAAGTTTTAGTGTTTTAAAGAAGAAAGGGACACCTTCAAACAGTTACCACGAGAAGGATGAGGTACAGGGAACATTAAAACAGTTTTATCATGCGATCAAACCTCCTTGAAGGCAATTCTAAAACTTACCGGTGTCGTGCTAGCTTGATCAAGGCAGTCTGAATGGATGGAAAAGTTCTGGGAAAAATGAAAATTGATTCCCGTGTAGATCGTAATAAACCTTGCCTATAGCTCTGATTTGGACCGGGATATAAAAATTTTTTAATTATGTTCTTTAGACAAGAGAGAGAGAGAAGTTTCTTGTCTCGGAAAGAAATTCGAAAACTTAACGGTGTCGTGCTAGCTTGATCGAAGCAGTCTGAATGGATGGAAAAGTTCTGGGAAAAATTATAGTTGATTCCCGTGTAGAATGTAAAATACTTTGCCTACAGCCATGCTTTGCATCTATACTGCATTGTATATCTAAAAATAACTTAATGGGTGGCTGCGAAGGAGGTAGCTACGTCATGGTATCAACTGAGAAGAATCAGCTTTGAATAGTACAGTAGTGTTGAATGAAAATATCTCAAAAAGGTTAACCTAACCAGGAGAAACAAATTGGGAAATGGCGAAATTATACAACAATGCAAATAGCTGATTCGAAAACGTCAAAGTAAATTTTTTAAGATAGAAATCCATCACTCAGGTGACGTTGAATTTCATTGTGATTACGAAGACTTCCTGTCGCAAATACGATTTTAAAATATGCAATACTTTAGCTTTTTTTTTTTTTCGAAGTTTTAGCTTGACTAGTTCTCAATAACCATGACCTTGTCACTGTTAGGTGAATTTAAGGATCTGATTATAACCAGTTTCGCCCATTAGCTGTGCCTACTATTTTCGACGATGCCAAGGACAAATTATGTATAAGAACATGTAAACAACCTTGCTCGGAAAGTAATTGATTTTGAACTGACACCGTTCACCGATCTAGATAATGAGTAACGTGTCGTAAGTTGTAGGTGGGCGGGGAATCAGGCAAACACTCCAGCGTGTAGGCCATTAAGAACAAAAACCAAAAAACCCTCTTCTGTGTCTTTCCCTTTGTATTGTCAATTTTTTAAACGGTAGCTTGGTGAATGTATGATCAGATGTTAAACATCTTCGAAATTTGGGTCATTTCGTATCTAACAACAGGCTCCGTTTTAGCCAGAAATCTTCTACTCAGTGATATGCAATTACTTTAATTTTTCGAAAGAAAATTTTCCGAAGTTCATTCAAATTAAGCTAAACCATCCCACGATTCAAACATGGCAATACTCATGTTATCCTTAAGTCTTTGACGTTTCGGCAAGAAACCGTGGGCTGTTTATATAACATTGTATCTTTGGATCAAGACTTTAAAACGCACCTACTATTTTCATGTATCTCGGGTGTCTAACTGGTTTTCTTACTTTTTTGTGTGGAGAGTTTTCTGTAGAACCATCTTGTAGGTGGAGGACAGGTGAGGAACTGAACTGACACTATATTTTGGCACGGAAATGGTGTTCATCTCCAAATGTTTGAACAGCTTATATCCGTGTTTTAGTTGTACGTAATCAGGTGTCAAGATAAAGTGTCTCCGATTATGCATGAAAATTAGTTTCTACCAGGAGGTCGTTCGACGTTCAATTTCAAATTGTCCTTGTTTGGGAACTAGTTGCAAACTTGCTTTACGACAATTGGATCCATTGAGGCCGTCTACTGGTATTTTTTAATTGAGCTCCCTTCTAGCTAAATAGTATTACGAGAACACCGATCACATCTTTTTTTTCCGTACACGACCGAAGTCAGTTAATTTGTGTGATGCAAATTTTAAAAGCACTGACTAGTGAATGACGGCGTTCGAATTGAAACGAGTATTTCTATTCCAGAGTGTGCATCAACTCGCTGGAATAATGCTGCCACCAGTTATCCAGGGAACACAACTGCTTCTTGCCAGCTTCTTTCTGATGATTGCCACTGTTTTTCCCTTCCAAGCAGGAGTCTCCTCAAAAGACATCACCGGTAAGTTTTATATCTTGATCGTAAAAAAATCCAGGCGGAAGCTAGTAAAAATTATCCGTTCTGTTGAGTTAGCAACCAAAAAGAACGTGAAAGCTTCTATGTTATCTACGAGCAGAATTATCACCGTCTTGAGAAACTGCTCTTCTTTTGTTTTCCGTTTATAACCTATTTTTCGGTGTTGCAGAGAATCGAAGTGTAAGGAATTGTCAAACAATTATTACGTACGTCATAAAGGAGGTAATAAAAGATAAGATGGTAGTAGACGTCCATACCTGTTTGGTCAAATATAGCAAAGAAAGGAAATTGTTTCTCATTGGGAATTTCATTGACTTTTCTTCCTTTCTTACAAACCAGTTAAATTCAAACTTGTTCGCTACGACTTGCTACAGAAATATTGAAATGAAAAGAATTTAAGGGGTGTCCATGTACTTTTTATGAGGAATTTTAACCTCAACGCTGTAATATTAAAAACAAACGTAATTTTCTCAGTTTGTTTTATCTATCATGGCACTCACCAACGTAATGTATGGAATTGATTTTGTTTAAACGCCTTCGAGGCAATGTTAATTTTAGGTATTAACCGGTTTTATATCGTATCGTGAGTCGATATGTAATTGCATGAATCTCGTTGCGATCATAATTTCAAAGAGACTTGCTTCGGTGGTCTACCTCGAGGTGGGCCAACCGCGCAATCTGTCAGTTTTGGATTTCTATATTCTCGACCGCGGTGCCGTATATTTGCTTTGAAAGTAAACATTATATATCATGTGTCTCTTTTAGTTTGTTATTTTTCTGTCTTGCCTAACTAATATCTCACGATGATAGATCCACAGTTCAGATACTACACAGTACGTGCTAAAAATGTATTTAACTAGGCACAGGTGGTAAGAGACAGTAGAAACGGTTACATATTATGGATTGGCTGTAAATTTGTCAAGTAGTGGTCGCTCCACTCGACACCCTGTATGAAATCGTGCTAATTTGTGCCTTCACGATTAGCAGCCAAGAGCAATTCAAAATTGTGAGAATATTTTTGGATCTTGGTGGACGTTGGAGAAATGGGGCAATTCTCCAGGGTACCTTACATTCCACAAATTTATTTACAGCTGGTAATACTGAAGCCATAGCTTATCTTATAGGGAAACTCAGTTTTAGGCTGTATTGGTATTTTTTAAAATTAAGGTAAAGGCCTAAACAGGTTTCCCTCAGCAATCAATAGGAGTATGTTATTTTGATATTATCCTTCACCAGGGAACTGCACCTTTGATGAGAGAACATTCTGCAGCTGGTCCAATGAAAGATACAACAACCATTTCGATTGGGTACTTGGACAAGGAAGTTCTCCAAGTAGTGACACTGGACCAATCACTGACTACACAGGTACATTATATGTTTCATTTTTCTACGCAATGTACCCTTTGAAATAAGGTACCGGCTGGAAAACTTTATATCCTTATAAAGTAAAGACCTTACATGTATCTTGATGATTCGCAGAGGTAACTGACGAAATTATGTCTTTTTTATATGAAAAGATGATCTATAGAAGGACAGACAATAATGTTACCTTTAACAACTTCTACCTTTTTTATCAAACGAAACAAATAGATTCTATGTTGCCGAGCGTCTGTCCTCCAAGAGATAGTTCCCAGAAGACATCAAAATATGGCGGGGACAACAGTGACGCACTTATCTGCACTTCGGGTGCCCCCTTTTCCTATTTTTGTTACACAGAATATTCACACGGTTTTAAAGTTTTCCGCGTGTATTCTTCACTGATGATACGTAGCATTACACCCTTTTTTTCACATGCATGGCTCGACTCACAAGCACATAATATTTTTGCTTAAGTCATGTGACGTCTATCAGGATGTCCAGTCCTCTGCCGCGCGAACACTTGACTATTATCATAAATTCCCCCAGGAAACAAGGGAATATTGGCATTGTGACCGCATTTTGACGTGTTCTATTATTGAGCGTATATCTGTTAAATTGATAAGGGGTGTATTTTACGCTTTCTCAGAAAATGGCTCGTATATCTACATTCAAACGTTATCTCCTCGAAAGTACGACGAGAAGGCCAGATTGAAAAGCCCGTGGTTGAGGGGTCCCATGCGGATAACATTTTTTTACTCCATGTATGGCAGCACCATTGAGACTCTCTCTGTATATGTCATAATCAATGGTAGTGAATCCAGGATATGGAGTCGTCATGGGAACCGATCATCACGTGATTGGATCAAAGGCTGCGTGGCTATAAGCTACGAAGGGACTTATCAGGTAGTCCAATAACGTTTTTCTTTGGGAAAACATTAACGATGCGATTTTGGGAAAATGGACCGAGTGCTTTTCATTCTTCTTTGAGAAGACCAGGAGGTTTTCCAGTCAAATGCGTGTACAATTTAAGTTGCGTAAGGATCTATAATTCATGACTAGACCCTAACCATGTCGTCTTATCTGCTCACAGATGGTAATAGAGGGCATTGCAGGAGTGACTTCTGCATCAAGTATTGCAGTTGATGAACTCATTTTCAGTGAGAACCTAACTTGCATTTCAGATGGTGACACTACTCCATCTGAACTCTTTAAAGGTAATGCTGCGCTTGTGCTGCTAAACAAGAAGCAATTTGGTTTGAACAGTATTAATTAGGGTTGTCTTCACTTGCATCGAGAACACTCGTGTCGCTTCTTCATGAGTCAAACAGATTTCTCAAGGCAAAAATTTTAAGGGAAGAAAACGTTTCTTTCACCCAGAACCTCAAAGTAAAATGAAAACACTCGCTTTCCTGTAAATGGTAACATAAGTTGTTCTCACAACAGCTGAAGTAAATACAGTGTAAATTAATCTAGCAATTGTTGTCCGAGACCGCATTTCATCGCCATTTTTTGGTGCAATTTCAGTTAACTGCACCTTTAAGGAGAGCTTTTGTGGATGGAGAAATCTATTTGCACCTTGGGATGAGATCGACTGGAGAAGGGGGCCAGAAAACTCAAGTGAACAAATTGACGCGAGCGGTAATCTCACTGGCAAGTAAAAGATGCTACCGCCATTGTATCTTTAGTGTGCACCACCTACACAAAATGCTCAACTTTACGGGCATTGATGGCTTCACCACCGATGATAATTCAACTACTGCTAATATGTTTACCTTTGATGAAGCGATTATTCCTTGGTGAAAAGGACAAAATCCATCGACTTAATTTAGAATTATCCTTGTCACCTGACGTATTTCGATTCATTGTCGAAGAAAGCCAGGGTGTTTTACCGTTTATTATTCACCTATCCATGATTAATTATGTGCTTATGCCTTTCTTTTCAGTATCAAGAGGAAGGAAATATATTTATATCGAAGAATCACAACCTGACAAAATAAATCAAACTGCTCAGTTATCGAGTCCATTTATTCGGGGACCAAAATGTCTCCGCTTTTCTTATCGCTTGTCTGGACGTCATGTGGGAAGACTGGATGTCTTGCTTCAACTTCGAGGGCGACAAGGAGATTACTTGATGTGGAATAAGTCGGGGGATCAGGGAAGTCAGTGGATAATGGCTAGCGTCGATATCGGTTATACTGACGAGTGTCAGGTACACACTTTATAAAGGCAGGAAAAAAAAGGAGATGATATTTACTCTTCTTTATGTAGGTCCTATGATTTTTATGATGCCGAGAATTGCAATATGCATAGATTACATCTGTCACTGTAGTATAAAATAATAAAGGGTAGCACTCCTAGTCCTGGTTGTTGAAGTTGGCCGCAAGTGTTAATCTTGCTTACTGATAACCTTTTCAAGCAATTAGATTAGACTGCACTGTCACAAAATACATAAATAAATACGATTTCAATGATAATTCCTATCACAGATTGTCCTGCAAGCTACAGTTGGCAAAAACTACACAAGTCGTATAGCCGTCTATGACGTCAACTTAGGTGATGGACTATGCCATGACGAGAGGGAATTTAGCACCAACGTACAAGGTTCTTGTTATGCTTCTGTTCAAAGTATTACAAAATCATTCATGATTCTCTCGTCGCTTATTTCTTGATGGTCTGTTATAAAATACTCAACCTCCGAGGTTTTGTCATAACTTTCTTATTTGTTAACTTTAAAGATAACAGCTCTCACATTTTTTTTTAGGGAATTGCAACTTCGATCATAACTTGTGCTTTTGGAGGAGTGATTTAAATTTTATCTTCGCATGGAGAAGAAAAAAAGGCGGGACATCGAGCCCTCAGACTGGACCCAGCAGGGACCATACTTTAGGTAAAACGAGGTAGATAGTACTGGTCTTTCTGCATGTAGGGTGAATCACTTTAAGCAGAGATGGGGGATATAAAATTTAACCTAGGTGGTCATAACATCATTGATTTGTACCCTGCATGCTCAAAAACGAATGAATAAAGATCTAGCAACTGAATCAGAAAAATTAGATTGTCCTTGTATTTGTTACTCAAATGAAAAATTTGTGCATGTAATACTAGTTTTTCTTTCGAAAGGATCTGGTTATTACATTTATATTGAAACATCGTGGCCCAGAAAGATGGGAGACACTGCAAGACTTACGAGTCCGTGGCTGAGAGGACGTCATTGCATGATGTTCTATTACCACATGTATGGTTCTTCCATGGGATGTGTTGTTGTGTACATAAGAAGACAGGGTGCAGACAGACTACAACCGCTTTGGCTGAGGTCCAAGGATCAAGGAAATAGTTGGATTCAAGCGCAAGTTAGCATAAACGATACTTCAAGTTATCAGGTGGGATGTCACGATTTGAATCATAGCCTCTTCCTAAGGTGGCTACAATCAGAACAAATTTATAGTTTCCGCTACGAAGGGAGTTCTCTTATGACTTCTACTATCTTAATTGCTAGCAGTCTTCCCAAGTATGGAGATTTTCTTGGAATTTATCGATCAAAGAATGCATTACATAACAGCGTGACAGGTTAAAAAACTCAGGGAGATTAAACGCTGACTGCAATATCATTCTCTAGTGAAAAACAGGACTTCCAAGATTTTCAACAAACGGGAGAACTTTGATATACAAAAAGAGCTGTCTCTCACCTCGTTTACGTGAAATCTCATGATAGCTAGGAAGTCTTTTTTCTGCCATTTCTAGATAATAATTGATGGTATTAGAGGCACGAGCTTTCGTGGAGACGCAGCCTTGGACGACTTCATGTTTCAACACGGACCTTGTCACCAATCAAGTACGGCAATATCAATATCTTTTTTCGATTATTTCGATCAATTAGTTCGAAATAATTTGAGCACATTGTAACGGTGCTTACTTCATTTTTATCTATGAAGCAGTATCTTGATGTAGTTTTTTCAGTTTTTTGTTTATTGACGTACTGCTCAAATTAGGTAAGTTAGTTTAAACGTTTAAAACTTCAACAAGAATCGTTGGGAGGCAGACTTTGACATAAAAGCATGATCCATGACCATTTGAATTTATTATTTTAGGTAAAGCAACGCTCTACGTGTCTTCCCTTAAGGGAAACGATTTCAGAATATCGACAAGACCCTCTGGAGACAATCTGTACTCCGACGAATTCAGATTCAGTGTCGAACATCCCCGAGGAAATCCGACAGAGAGCACTTATTTCATCTATCCTCATGCAAAGGGACACAGCTTCTTTACCACAAAGCTAGATGTTTTTAACTACAATAACTATCCCGTGGATGTTTCTGTCCTCAATCAAAAGGAATTATCACTGAATTGCACCAAGATTTTCTTCATTGGCAGAGATAGGGTTGGGCCTATGATAACTCTTGAAGATCCCAGTCTTATGGATGGTTGCAAATACAAGGCGAATTTCTCTTTTTATGCCCGCAATGTGGTTCAATCAGGTGAGGAACCGGAAAAGACTGTTTAAGTGAAGCCTGAAAAATTTTTCATTAGGCTACTAGCCTAAGTACATAATACATACTTTGACGAAGCAAAGAGATTTTACAGTGCCAATTTTTTTTGTTTTACGCGCGACAGTAAAGCGAGAGAGAGATTGACGACATGGTTGAAGATCCCTATTCAATGAATGGAAATTCATCTACATGATTATTTTCCTATTTTCACGCTTATTTTAAAACCATACTTTTAGAATAAAAAAGAAATCGCTCGTTGAAAGACGGGACTCGCGTATCAAAATAAGGCAAACGAGGAGTAGTTCTCTTAAGAATGTCTCAGTAATCCATACGGGGCATCTGTCACAGTAACAAACTTTATTTTGCATGTTTTTAAACCACGGAAGTTACAAACCAGGGTGAGTGCCGGTAAAATGGAAAAAATCAATGAACTATTTTCTTTGTAGGAAACCGTTCTATTTCTGGATGTGAACCTGGTTGGTACAAACTAGGACAAGTATGTTTCATGTTCTATTTCCAATCATCTAAGGCGTGGCGGTTTGGCCGGAACCTATGTCACAGGCAGAAGAGCGAAATCGCCATAGTCAATAGTGCAAAGCAATTAGAAGCTCTTGCAGATCAGAGGAAACAACTCAAGCGTGAAGACCACGGTCTCACACTTGGACTTGATAGCAACCTACGTTGGGTTTGGATAGATGGTGAGAATGTAAAGAGTAATGAAAATCTATGGGGGCCAAATGAACCAAGCGGAGACGGTAAATGTGGAGCTTTCTTAAATGCAATTGAAAAGAGTTCAAACTGGGACGGGTACGGATGGCGCTGGAATGATTTACCCTGCACGAGCCGTGCAGGATATATTTGTGAGGAACCATTAGGTATGTGATTTAGTGGCTAGTGCATAAATCAAAACAGTTTATCTTTCTTTAAACCGTTTACTATGTTTGTTATATGTAATATAAAGTGTTACGTTGTTTTAATCAAGTAGTTTATTTGAGGATTTGCTGCAATTACTTAAGCACATGGCGTGAAAGATACAGCACGTAACGATTCACACGTTATGTAATCAACGCGTGACATATACAGGAATTATTGCATTAAATAATCATACAATCAGATACTGTTTCATCCCCCTCTTTAACAAAACAAGTTATAATGATCATGCATAAGTGGTATCAATAACTGATAATTGTGTTCATGCCTATTGTCAATGTTCATGTCTATATCATAATATTGAGAATGTTCAGGTATCTAAACATGTAGTCTGTTGGGAGGTTTTAAGGTACGTCCAGATACTGTTGTATAGGTTTGGCTGTCCTGAGGTGGGGAAGTTGAGCTGTCTTGCGATGCTGCTGTCTCAGGAACAGGTGGTGGTAGGTCTTTGATGCTGTTGTCCTTTACCACAGGTCTGGGCTTCGGCTGTGATCGAGTGCGACGGTAGACGCCTTCGGTTCGATCGTTCTTAACAATGAAGGATCTTGGTTCTTTCCCAGCTCGGATGACTGTCCCTTGTTCCCATCTCTGGGTGTAGTGGTCATAATGTTGATAGGCTGGGCTGGTCGGAATGGTTGTAGTGTCGGTCCTGCAGCCTTGTTGTAGTAGAATGCTTGTAACTTTTGTCGCTGAGACAGTACTTCCTTTGTCTTACTGGTGCTGTCGCTGACACTTACACGCTTGGGCATTAGTAGAGTTGTCCTTAGCTTAGCTTAGCTTGTTGAAATTCCTCCGAACTAATTTTTTTTCAAAAAAAA